>NC_044032.1:153353366-153653366 GCF_901765095.1 Microcaecilia unicolor | reverse complement strand
CGTTCTTCTTCTACCGCCGGCAATTGACACAGTCAGCCAGCCAGTGTCGGGGCCTCTCCTGAGGCGCGTCCCACCTCTGCGGAAGTTGCATTACAATAGGTGGGACGCACCTTAGGAGAGGCCCCGACGCTGGCTGGCTGGCTGTGTCAATCGCCGGCGGTAGAAGAAGAATGCTTCAGTCAAAATGACCATGCAGACGGGAGAGAGCGGCAGAAGAGACAGAAAACGAACGACTCGTGCGGGAGGGGGCAGAGAAGATACTGGTTTGCATGTGGCATAGGCGCCATTTTTCTTAAAAATCTGTTTAGGGGAGCGACCGCTCCCCCTGCGCCCCACCTAGCTACGCCACTGCCTTGTTCATTCCCATTATAGAATGCACACAACAAACCCATTTGGAGACATTATGGTCCTTTTACTAAGCTGTAGTACAAAGTAGCCTTAGCATGCCCTTCAGTGAGTTTTCCCAGCATGCTAAGGCCATTTTTACTGCAGTAAGAAAAACACCGATTTTTCATTTTCCCTATTAATGGCATATGCTAATGTTTTTTTTTGCTAAAAGCTAGTGAGAGAGACAGGCTGCAAAGGGCCCCTTAAAAAAATATTATGATTACCAAAAGACAGGCCTCAAAGCTCAAAGAGCAAAAATGTGAGAGAAAATCCAACAAGGACATTCACATCTCCTTATGGAGTCCCAATTTTATTATCATCGGCCTTTTCCAGTTCCACCTCCTGAAGCAGCACTCAGAAAAACAAGAGGCTCTTGTTGGGGGGCTTCAGCTGTAGCTGGTTTCTTTGATTAGTGTACAAGAAAAGAAAAGTTAGCTTGACAGCCTGTTCATTTGAAGTCTTGATGTGCTGGTGAATTTAAAGAAGTTTACGGAAAGCTCTGGATGACCTTCTCTCCCTATGAAGAGAAGTACTGCTTTACTTTGTTCTTGTTATTTTTTGCTTGTGAAGAAGCACCAGTGATCATGTGATTTTGGAATTGTTTATTGCTTTTGATTGACACAGACTGCATATGTTTTGACTTTGGTCTGGGTTTTTGGGGGACAGTTTGTTTTTCTCTGATTAGTGGAGTTTTTTGACACTGTCTTCTTTTTCCAGGATTATTTGATGATAAGGCCGATGATAATAAAATTGGGACTCCATAAGGAGATCTTTGTCTCCTTGGACTTTCTCTCATGTTTTTTTCTATTTCAGCTTTGCTGCCTGTATTTTGGTAATCATAATATTTTTTTAAGGGGCCCTTTGCAGCCTATCTCTATCACTAGCTTTTAGCAAAAAAATGTTGTCCTTTTTGTTATCTTATGCTAATGTTACCGTTACCTGTACTAATCAGTTAGTGCATGGCAATGGGAACACCTAATCTCTGTCCCCAGACTTGCTCCCTCCGTGCAAAAATGTAAAATATTTTTTTAGCATGTGGGTAGCACACACTGATTGGAAACTTACTGCAGGATGCCTGAATGCATCTCATAGTAAGTCCTTTTGCATGCTTACCGCAGCTTAGTAAAAGGACCCCACTGTCCCCATGAAAAATCCTGTCTGGAGGCTGACTGTTTTTCTTCTTTATGCTCTGTTTTTAAATCTTTTATTTCTTTTCTTTTTTTTTTTCTTTTACATTTTTGTTTTCATTTCTTTTTAACATTATTTTAATTTTATTCTGTTTCGGTTTGATCTCTTTGTCCTGTCTCAAATTGTTTCTCAACAAGTTCCTGCCTTACCTTACAGATTACTCTTCTAAAATAGCAACAAAGATCAGGCAAATCATTAGAGATTCAGAGATCAAAATACTATTGAAATATTCATTTTCACTGTATTTCTTTAATGATCCAGAAATAGTAACCAAGCAACACAAATGAGACTTAATTCATTATTCCTGTGATTTGCTCCTTATGGATTGTGTCTGTGTCATATTAATTCAATCTACTTTCCACAGAAGGAATTAGATAATTCCTATTTCTATTAGATACAAAATAAAAGTTAATTGAAGACAAAGTCCAATGTCTTGAAAATTCTGCAGTAAAATACTATATTGAGAAATGATTTAATTTATGATTTCTTTGTTCTCTTCTTTAATGGAAACTAAGAACATATTAGTTATTTTTCTCAAGACTGGTCATAGATTTCAGAGTGTGTAAGGATGTAGACATCATAACAGAATCCTGAGAATCTGGGGAAAACATCAGTTATTTTTCCTAGGACTTTGCAGATCACATGTATGTTGCAGTATGTTCCGTCCCACCATACTGGGGGTCATATGGGCACAGGTATGTAATCTATGACCCTGAGACAAATGAGAACCAGGTACGTTCTTAGAATTGAGTCATAGTTTGCTGTCTCTGCTGCACATTCTGAGGGAAGGATATATAATTAGAAAAAAATAATAGGTGATAAAGCCCCTCAGATACTAGCAGATGCACTGTGAGATAGCAGACTAGCTAAGGCCTATGGTGAATGCCAATACAGACTGGAGACTGCCAGTGGCAAAAAAAAGACAAGGGTTATATATACTCAGCCACAGAGTCTCTCAGTCACAACCAGCCAGACACAGCAGACGCAGGGAAAATGAAAGCTGCACAGGTGGTGATAGGAGGTTGGAAGGAAATTTCTACAAATAGAAATGCTAAAGACAAGGCATCAAGCAGGGGAAAAATAGGTAGTCAAGGGCAGACCACTGTGCAACAGACAATAACCAGTCCAACAACTTGCAATCAGATCTCCTCCAGTCAGCAACACCACAATCAGTCCAGCAAAATAAGTGAGGTCGGTGTTTGTACATAATGAATAGCAGCTATATATGAGTACATTTATATGTTCTGCCCTGCCTGTCAATGTGTTTTGTGGAATACAAAATCACTGTCTCTCTAAAATCACAAGTTTCGTATGGATGCATCTTACATGTGTAAATGCCATGTTTTCCACATGGAAATGATAAAGAAGCGTTCTAAATTGGGACTACATAGTATGATCCCTGTGTCACTCCCTTAATGGCAGAGATTTTCTTTGATGCCTTGCAGGAATGGAACTGGCCTGAAAACAGCACAGAGGGATAATAATCAGGAGTTTTCTAGCTGGATACCCAATTAGGATACTACTACTTAACATTTCTAGTGCACTACTAGGGTTACGCAGCGCTGTACAGTTTAACAAGGAAGGACAGTCCCTGCTCGAAGGAGCTTACAATCTAAAGGACGAAATGTCAAGTTGGGGCAGTCAAGATTTTCTGAATAGAGGTGTAGTGGTTAGGTGCCGAAGGTGACATTGAAGAGGTGGGCTTTGAGCAAGGATTTGAAGATGGGCAGGGAGGGGGCCTGGCATATGGGCTCAGGGAGTTTGTTCCAAGCATGGGGTGAGGCGAGGCAGAAAGAGCGGAGCCTGGAGTTGGCAGTGGTGGAGAAGGGTCCTGAAAGGAGGGATTTGTCTTGAGAGTGGAGGTTACAGGTAGGAACGTAAGGGGAGATGAGGGTAGAGAGGTTAGGAGGGGCTGCAGATCAAGTGCATTTGTAGGTTAGTAGGAGAAGCTTGAACTGTATGTGTACCTGATCGGAAGCCAGTGAAGTGACTTGAGGAGAGGGGTGTGCCCAAGGGAAGAATTAGGGTTTGTTTTTTTTATTTAAGGCCCCCAGCTTTGAAGTGAGAGAGTCTTTTTGTCTCTTTTCTGCCTTCCTAATAGTTGGCTGAGTGTAAAAGATGGAAAGCCTCAGGGCTTGTAGAAGTAGGGCCTCGATCCACCATCCAGGTTTCAGGGCACAAGAAAAAAGGAGCACTCATGATGATGGACGCTGTTCTATAGTGTGAAGGGGAGGATAAGGGTTTTGCACAGATGGAAGTGGAGAAGGGAGAAGGAAGGAGGCTCAAGAGCCGAGGGAGACAGAGCAGAGCCCTACCTTTAATCATCCCTCAGAGAGAGAGAGAGAGAGAGAAGGAAAAAGGTAGTGCCCCCTAGAAAATAGAGGTGGGAGAAGGACTACATTTCCCAGCATCCCCGGGGAAAACCCTGGTATAGGGATTATTGGCCCCCGCATTCCCCAGGAGAAGGCTCTGACAAGGCAAGGGAGGGGCACCTGGAACATAATCAAGTAAGAGAGGAACAGCAGACCAGGGTGGAGGAGAATGAGTCCATGGACTGGCAAGCTGCTGGAGAGCAGGAGCAGGAGGCAGGCTCTGGGGAACCTATAGACCTTTCTGCCTGGGCTCATGCCTTGAAAACTAAACTGAAAAACCAGGTGAACTCTTGGTGTCAGAGCTGGGCTGAAAGTGGAAAGGGGAAGGGTCATGCGGGAGGAGGGTCAGTGAAGTAATAGAGTGATCCTGAATGGGGGGGATCTTTTCCTCTTTCCCAAAAGAGTTCAGGCTGTGTGTTTTTGAAGAGACTGTGTGTCTGAACTGAGTGCTAAGGCATTAAGCACTGTGGAGTTTGAACTGTTGGGAAAACAAACCTTCTTTTGTGTGGGGGAGGGGAAAGTAAGTTACTATGAGGCATATTTTCAAAGCACTTAGCCTTCCAAAGTTCCATAGGTTTCTATGGAACTTTGGAAGGCTAAGTGCTTTGAAAATATGCCTCATTGTGTTTTTTTTTTCCTTTTTGTGGGCTGAGGCCCACAGAACGGTGTGTTTTGGACTGTTTGCAGAAATCCCATGGGGGTGGACAAGATACAGGGATTCTTTTTGGGGTGTGAAGTTGGACTACAGAGGAACCTATCTGTGGGGACTGTTAACTGGGCTCCAACTGATTTGTGCAGCCGTTGGAAGGGAACTTGTTTTGTGTTTCTGCTGTACCTGGGCCCTGAGAGGAAAACAGGAGCAATTGTTTTGAAGGGCTGCAGGATTCCTTTTGAGTTACTGAACTGTGAATCCCTGACAATAAAGTTTTTGAAGTTTATTTTCTTTGAGCCCTGCCCTGTGGACTGCAGTGGGCCGGGAGGCTGAGTGGCCAGGGTGGAGGCAAGATCCCGAAGACCCTCCGGCGGAGGGAAGGATCTTCACAATAGATTACAAGTCGGTATGTTGTTTTGATTGTTAATCTCAACCCTAATAAGGTTTTTTAGAATATTTTTATAATATATATATTATGGTATACCTTTGATATGTATTTTATACTATTCTTCTTTTATATATTAGTGATCATGATGTATTCCTGATGCAGACATCAACTGAAACATGTCAGATTTTTGATTCTTAATAAAACTGGAAACAGCTCTTTTCTGGTGGATTGTGTACCTTGTAATGGGGTGCCTCTTTACTATATCTCAAGGGTTCGCTACGATGGCCATCCACTAGGTCTACTGGGGATGTGCATAGTTCATTCACAGATTGTTCAGGATTTGTCTGTGTTGGGGTATTTTTGGTTTAGTTTACCTTTTTCTTAATAATGGCTTTGTTCACACATTTGAACTTTTTAATACAGGCAGACTAATTCTACATCCTTGTATTTGTAGGTTTATGCTCATAACATTCATTTTGCATGCACTAAAATTAAGGCACCCAAATGAATAGAATTTAGAACCCTGTTATCTACATTCCACCTGTGAAATTCTAAACTTCCTCAGTTCCATCCTTTGAACTGGTCTGGCTCTGGTAACTACATTTGTGTCCCCCCCCTCCTATTAAACCTGTATTCCTATTTTTAGCACCTTCAGTATCTTCAATCCCTGCTTCTGGTGTCTCCTGCTGACACTCCAGCATGCTTCCAGAATCTCATACTTTTGACTGTAATATCTTCAGCCTGTTTGATACTCCCTGCTGTGTGATTTGACAAAGATCACTATTTTGGTCATTTCTGAAACTATAACCTTGCTTTTCTCAGTGAACTCAACAGGAAATATGACAATAGACTATTTTGACTCTTCATAACAGCTATTAAATAGAAATATGCTCCAAGGCATGATATCAATCATGTACAGATTTTACCAATATATAGAAAGCCCTCTGAACTCATATATTTGCTCAATGTCAACCATCTGGGAGAGAGGGAGTAATCCATTTACAGATAAAGTCTTCATACATTTTGTAACAAATGCTTGGTCATAAAGACATTTAATTGAAATTTGAGAAACAGATATTGGGTAAACCAAGGTAGTTCAAAGTTTGAATCAATTTGTTAGAAGTACATATGCCTATCTTTTGCAAACATATACTAGAAGGAAATTGATCCTTTATTTACTCAGGTGGCTATTTGAGTCCTTATCAGCTTGAATTAGAACCTGATTTACAAAGACTTCTTCCTATTTTGTGGGAAAAAGATTAGTACATCAGGCCCTTAATACAGTGCAATCCATTTAAGTGCAAGGGTCTGGGACCAAAGAAATACATGCAGTTAACTGGAGCATGCACTTAACCGTTGTGACCCAAAGAAGCTTGACATCTGATAAGCATATGTACAATACTATTTATTATACATACAGTATACAGTCTCTGTTAACTGACGTTAGGCTTACTTGATGTAATCAGTCATAGTCCTCTGTACACTCTTGTGTCTGTGAGTTCCATAGACTACGTCTGCCAGATGGTAAAAACTGTCACAGCACTGACATCCAGTGGCCTCCAGATAGGCCCGCACGGTGTTGAGACTCTCCAGCGCTCTTGCAAAAGTGACAGGAGGAGGTTGTTGAATTTCATCAGCATGTGCCTCGCTGCTCATTTCATCATCTGTTTCATCATCAGCCATTGCCTACGTGTAGGCGCATATCTCGACATCAGTGCTGTTGTCAGCTGTTTGTAGATCGTAATAAACAGCTACGTAGTGATGAAACTCCTCTTCAGTAGCACCGGCTAGGATGACAATAGCCTGTTCATCTGACGCGTTTGCAACAGCTGCATCTGTTTCGTCCCTCTCCACATCCCTAACAAAGCTTGCCCGCTTGTAGCAGTTCACAATGGTTGCCTGTGTAACATGATTCCAGACTTCTTTCTGCATATGTAGGGAATCCAACAGTGATAGATTACGAGCCAGTTCAACAGCATGCTTATCCTTGCCAGTCTGGTCATCCATAACGCTCATCAGACGACGTAGCAGAAGAGCCTGATAATGTTGTTTGAAATTGGCTATTATGCCCTGATCCATAGGTTGGATCAGAGAGGGTAGTGTTTGGTGGCAGGAAGACCACCTTGACGTTAGATAGCCTGACATCATCACTGTGTGCAGCACAATTATCACAAAGCAACAAAATCTGATGCTTTTGTGCCCGCATTCTAGTGTCTAACTTCTTTAGCCACTGCTTCCAAATTTCCCCAGTCATCCATGAATTTGCATTAGCCTCATATGACACAGGAAGTCACTTAACATTCTTGAAGCAATGGGGCTGTTTGCTCTTTCCAATGACGAGTGGTTCCAACTTCTCACTCCCATCCATATTGCAGCAAAGGAGGATCGTCACTTGGTCCTTCGATGTTTACTTCCTGTAGTTTCGGCTTGTTTAAATGCAAGTGTTCCATCAGGAATCGCTCACCAGTACAGACCGTTTTCATCAGCATTGAAAATGTCATGAGGTGCAAACTCATTCAAGATGGTAGGAAGAACTGAAACAAAGTCATCAGCGTCTTGTTTTTCATCATGCTGTTTCTTGAATTTCTTCCATCTTTCCAACCATCCAACAGTGGCTTTGAATTCAGTTAGTCCAAGACTTTCAGCTAGCTGATTAGCTTTCTCCATAAGCAGTGGACCACTGACAGGAAACTGTCTGCTCCTGACTTGAGAAAACCACCGAAGAAGAGCATCTTCTACATCCTCAGCTTTTCCCGCCCATTTCCGTTGTGGATTTGTATTGTTTTGCCAGTCTTCCAGAAGTTGGTCTTTCTGCTTCAAGATACGTGAAATTTGACTGGGATTGACACCATATTCTTTAGCATTAGATGCTTGACTTTGTTTGTTTTCTAATTTTTTAAGAACTTCTATTCGTTCAGCCAGTGTTAAAGTCTTACAGTTGCACGACGACAACGACTCCAGTGTACACTCTAACAACATTCTTTCACTTCTTCTGCCTGTGGCAGTTAACCAACGCGATTTCAAATTTACCGCCCCTTTGTCATGCGCCAATCAGCTTACATATTCCATGCGTGCGCTTATGCAGAGTTTTTCCTGCAGAGAAGCGGTCTTAAACCATGCATATAAGCAAATCTTGCACTTATCAGTGTTGCGCTAAACTGAAGTTTGTCCCCATAGAAATTTATGACGCCAAATATGGGACCGAAGTACGGCATGCAGTTAAACAGAGCATGCGCTTATCCGACGTGCACTTAAATGGAGTGCACTGTATTGACTTTGCTCCAAACCCATCCAGATTTATGGTGGCAGAAAGATGGTGTAGGCCAGGGCCTATGACTGAGACAATACAAAGCCTCCATGTATAAATCCTACCTATTCAAAATGTCTCCCAGTTCCACCAGCAAACTAATGTTTTTTTTTTGAACATCTGTCTGTTTTAGAAGCCCATTACCAGGAAAAAAAAAATCTGTGCACCAATAACAGGGTTAAATGTCATAACTAACTAACTAACTAACTAACTAACTAACTAACTAACTAAATAAATAAATAAATAAATAAATAGATAGAAACTCTGAATGTTGAGTACCTGATCCTTATAATATGACATCTGTTTTAATGGCCCTTTACCAGGAGAAAAAAAGATCTCTGCACAAATATAATACATGCTAGGGTGTCCCTATAACCAGCTCCTCTAAATGACACACTGATTATGATTTATAACAAATTGCTACTCTATGAAAAGTTATTCCATTACTATACTTCTCTGACCTCTGTGTACATCTGTATGCTGCCAAAGCTGGCATGTTTGAAAATATAAGCGAGATTGAATTAAAATGCTACCAACAATAAAGAACGACAACATGGATGCAGCACCTGATTCTTATAACATGATATCTGTTTTAGTGGCCCTTTACCAAGAGAAACAAATCTCTGCACAAATATAATATATGCAAGAAGGTGTCCCTATAACCAGCCCCTCCAAATGATACACCGAGTATGATTTATAACAAATTACTACTACCTCTGTGTTCATGCGTAAGCTGCAGAAGCTGGCATGTTTGAAAATATGAGTGAGATGAAATTAAAATGCTACCAACAACAAAGAATGACAACGTAGATGCAGCAGCTCATAAGTTTGCTTGATTTTGTTTTGGGTTTAATGGCAGCATGGGAAGGGGAATCAGACTAACCTAAACAGCTTCAATTTCTTTGTTTCAGCACACTGGTCTACCCAGAGCCTTGTCTCTGCCGAGTAGTGTACAGCCCCACTGATGCAACTTCCTGTGGGTGGGATCCGGCAGAGAAAAGGCTCCGGGTTGGTTAGGCAGTGGTGAGGGGGGATTGATGAACATAAGGGACGACATGATGAGGTATGCTGGGGCCAGGGGAGGAGGGAGAGAGGAGGAGAAAAAAAACCAGATGCTTGTGTGCTCGCTGCCTGACTCCAACAACCGGTTCGCAAAAATCAGTAAAATTTAACAACAGGCTCGTGTGAGCCGGCTCCAGCACACCACTGGTTGGATAAGCAAAATATGTGCCTGAAAAAGGGACCATATAAAAGTACAGAGAAGAGACAATACATCTTTACACAGCTTCCGAAATTGATGCCTTCTGCCAAAAAGTATGTGCATACATCTATGTGTGCACATTGTATATGCATTCTTTTACAGGATATATGTGCTCATTCCCAAGGCCTAGAGATATTGACAAAATGGCTTGCAGGATGTGAAAACCCCATTTCAGCCAATGACACTCTCTTGCCAACCAGTCTCATAATGGACCTGCACATGGAAAAGTATTATTAAAAAATATGTTTAAAAAAGAGGAATGATTGACTCAAGCCAGTGACTCAAGAGCTAAATTAATGACAAAGGATCACTTTCTTCTACTTCATTATCAACCAGTCATTCTTTACAGATAAATATTGTTCATAAACCAAATCACAAAGTTCAAAAAATGGTGCACATTTATCTTCAACCGATATTCATCATCCCCAAAGACATGCTAACTTCATGTCCTTTGCTGGTTTTGCCATCACATTAAGTAATCCATCCAAAGACTTTCAATATACAGTACTTTTTTAATATATCTTCATGGGTTTCTCAGTGCTCCACGAGTTTCTCCATGCCCCAATCTGGCCAATGGATTCAATCCTGTGAGCTTCCTCAGGGAGCTTAATAGATCTCTAGAAAACCAATATAATAAAAAGTGAAATATTTAAAAGTATAAAAACTACCAACATAAAAATTTCTCAAGACAAATACACTCAAAAACCATGTTCACTAAAACTTCAAATGCTTACCATTCAATTTCTAAATTTAGACCACTTATATATGGAATATGCTGAATGGTATAATAATGGAGGAAAAAAGACTTCAGAAATTCTGTATTCACATAACAAAATTGTGAATCACAGACTGCCATAGATCTCCTAAAGGACTTTTTGTTAGAGACTATGATGCAGTCTCTAACAAAAAGTCCTTTAGGAGATCTATGGCAGTCTGTGATTCACAATTTTGTTATAAGTGAGTGCAGAATTTCTGAAGTCTTTTTTCCTCCATTATTATACCGTTCAGCATATTCCATCTTGCTTGTTTTGAGTTTAGTTGTTCTACTTAGGAGCAAGATTCAGCGGTTTGTTTAAATATTTCCACTTATATATAAAATATTGCTCTCATTGCACCGAAAAACGTAGAAAAATTTCCTTCTTTAGGAGCAGGATATTCAATCAGAAAAAAATGCAATTCTAGAGGCCCTTTTACTAAACTGCGGTAAAAGGGGCTCTGCGCTAGTTGCAGTGCATGTTTCTGCACTCACTGAGCCCCGTTTTACCACAGAGGGTAAAAAGACCGTAAAAGAAATGGCCATGTGTTAGGTTCTCAATTGCTGCATAGCCATTTCGGAGGGGAGCATTTACCGCCACTCACTGAGGTGGTGGTAAGGGTTCCCGCACTAACTCAGCAGTAAAAATATGGAAATAAATTTCCATAGCACCGGAAATGATGCATGCTGGGGGCAGAATTACCACTGGACTGCTGAAGTAGCCCAGCAGTAGTTCCGAACTGGCGTGCGGCAAGCCTAATGCCATCCAGCAACCCTTTAGTAAAAGGGCACCCTAGTGTATGAACCTTCTGCTCCCAATAAAGTCAGTGGCACAGATATCTTATGACAATGAATGGCTGAAAAATGTTCTGTTATGTAAAGTTTGACCCTTTGAATCATTTTACCATTGTATAAAAGTGAGTATGGGCACGCAATGGCATACACCCCCCCTTTCATATTACAACCCATACAGCTTTTCAATTCATGTTAAATAGGCAAAAGGATGTTTAATCACTGTTATCTCTGAGACTTTCTCACATACTGTGTAATCTTCACATATGTAATGTCTCAGTCAACCAAGCATAACAGGAAATTTATACGAAAGGTACTTTAGGGGGCCTATTAAGCCAAATGCGTTGTTAATGAAGGAAAACAGATTACCATGCAACCGCATTAAGAGGTTTTGTAATAGTTTGCCTGCTTCTGAGCATTAAGCTACATGATACTCAGTTTTTAAGAAATTTTCTATCAAGTGGTGCGACATGGGCAGAGAGTGAGCATGGAAAGTATCTAGCAGTTAACATGCTTCACTTACTGCTGCTAACTGCCTAATGTATATAAGGGTCAAATAAGACTTTAAGTACTTCCTTTTCATATGTCTCTTCCTGAACAGTTATACAATAACATTCTGCTCCTGTGGCTACAGACCAACATCATGAACATGAATCAGAGGAGAAGAGGAACCCAAGGCAAAGTTACTCCCCTGCCATTACCGTCATTTTGGCTCAAAAAGAGGCCAATTATGTCTATTTTGATTATTTTTATAAATGTATGTTTTTTTTTTATTTGTTCTATTTCTGTGTTATGATGACACATCAAAAGGAGCTATTTCTACAGAATTGTCACAATAAAAAAAAGAGTGGTTTACTCATGTAAGGCAGGAGTAGGCCAAATGGTCAATGTAGAGGGCTGAGATCCTGAGGAAACAGCTTCAATTCCCATTACAACTCCTTGTAACTCTGGACAAGTCACCTAACCTTCCATTGCCCCAGGTACAAAAAAAACTTACCCCCTTTTACAAAGCCTCACTAGCAGCTGCCGGTGCAGCAGCTGCTAGTGCAGCTTTATAAAAGGGGGTGGGGATATATTGTGAGCCCACCAGAAAGTACCTCCATATAATGCATACAGTATTGCATATATCTAGCAGCACCATAGAAATGATTAGTAAATAAATACGTAGATTTGTGTACCTGTATGTAGTCTGAAGGAAGGCTATGATTAGTCTATATGTACATTAGCTTGTTTGCTTAATGATTGTATATATAGTAATCAGTAGCAATAGGATTTCTATATGACAACAACATGCACATCTTCAGAAAACCCTACTCTTTGGACAACAAAAGTACTATGGATATGAGCACTGGATGTGTGCAAAAATGTTCTTATGCATGTAATTTGTTGCCAGAGAATGTGGTAAAGGCGATTAGCTTAGCGGGGTTTTAAAAAGGTCTGGCCCGCTTCCTAAAGGAAAAGTCCATAGACCATTATTAAATTGACTTGGGGAAAATCCACTGCTTTTTTCAGAGATAAGCAGCATAAAATGTGTTGAACTTTTTTTGGATCTTGCCAGGTATTTGTGACCTGGATTGGCTACTGTTGGAAACAGGATGCTGGGCTTGATGGACCTTTGGTCTGTCCCAGTATGGCAATACTTATGTACTTATGTAGAAATATAGAAAACATAACATGTATGAGTATATGTAAGTAAGAGGGCTAAGCTTGTGACTGAAAGGAAATAGAGTGAGAGTAACAGTAAATGAGGGCAAATAAAGACCAGTGTTGTCTATAAAGTAGTGATGGTTGAAATTCTCCCCCACCCCCTTTGCAGATCATCTATCCCATTCCCCCATGACTTTTTCAAAATAAAAAAGTAATTCAACTTTAGCTTTGAGTGAAAAAGCTCTGTGCTTGTATTTTATCCTCTTACTGTTTAGGGTTTTTCTGTTTCTCTCACACCTTTTTGAATTTGATCTCTGTTTCTATCCACTAGCTTAGGATAATAGATCAGAACATTGTTGTTCAGGTTACTGCTAACCATGATAGCAAAAGTGCTACTGAGTTTAAAAAAAAAAAAAAAAAACAGCAGTTTCATGGGAAACTTGAGATAGTGTTGGAAAATCGGGAATGACTGTTAAAATTCTTTGGGATTATTTTATCATAGCATAAAATGAGTTTGTCCATGCTTTATTATTTTCAAAATGTGAAAATCATCCAAAGAAAGTAGAAGAGCCACACAGCTGCCAGTGTGAACTTGTATCAGGTTTTGAGAGTGTTGAGTTAATCATGACAAGATTGTAATTGGGTATATTTGGAGGTATGTTGTGGGCACAGGATAGAATGTTAATGACTTTTCCTTCCGTTCATTCTGAATATCTTTTTTTCAGGCTGTGAGGAATATTTTCTTGTAGAATATCTTCTAAATTCTTGCTTTTTCAGCAGCTTTTGTTTGGAGGTTTGGCTCTATTTGTCCTCCAGAGACCAGCAGGATATTAAGTGAACATAGCCCTAAGAGGGGAAGATGGAGGAGGAATGATGTTAAAGGGCTCACCAGATCATTCAAGAATCAGTGAAGCTTACTGGTCTGCAATGTTACTTAAACTAAACCTAGCCATTTTTGACCCTAAGATGAATATTGAGTAGGAAGAAAATTCAGCTGCTGATTTTTAAAAAAATGACTTTAATAATCTCTATTCACTGGCTTCTCTTCCAGTCTACTGGGACATTTCAACTGAGAAAATGGCTTAAAGATTTTCCAGTAGCATATGCAGCTCTATAATTACACGCAACACCAAGCCTTTTAGCAGAGAGCAGGTGTTTTATCATTTAGACATATCTTACTATTATATTACATCATGTATGGTCTCATAGCACATTACTTTTTCTAAGCACCAAATACCTCCCTATCTATATAAAAATGCCACTATTATTCAGAAGATATAAATCAAATATGATTTTAATCTACAGGTCTGCAAACGATGCATGAAATATTAGAGAAAAATAGTAGATCTGAAAATCATTTTTTCTGTCCAAATTTATGCACCTTTTCCCTCTACCTTTTTACATGGTCTAGCTTTAATCATTGTGCATTTCTCTTTTCTGACACTTTGGGGCTGATATTGAAAAGGATTTATGCAGCTGGCAGCAGATGCAGCCCATAAAAGTACTTTTAAAATACTTTTTTTTACCTGAAGAACACCGGGAGTTTGGTTGTGTAAGTTACATGGCCAAAAGTTATCTGGGCCAAAGTAGGGTGGGACTTGAGGCATTCTGAATGACATCACTGGGAAGCATTTAAACAAAACCGCTCCTGAGGTATCTGAGATCAGTGCTGCCCACCAACCTGCAGAGGCTGCCTGCTTTGGCCCTCACTGAAAACCACACTGGGACTAATTGGTCACCATTGCAAGGAGTGGAGCACATGAAATGAAAGAAACAGCTGTGACTTCCAGGTCATGCCCGGATGACATAACCAGGAGACATTTAAACAAACCCACTCCTGAGGCATCTGAGATCAATGCTCCCCACCTACCTGCAGAGGCTACCTGCTTCGGCCCTCACTGAAAACCACACCAGAGCACGTGAGATGAAAGAAACAGCTGTGACTGCCTGGTTGCATCCAGATGACATCACTGGGAGGCATTTAAATGAAGCCACTCCTGAGGCATCATGCCTTAGGTGTCACACTGAAGGGGCATGCAAAAGGAACATATGCCACCCCTTTCTACGCCCCTTCATATGCAACTTTGAGAGCAACTTCAAGCACAATGGAAGGCCAGCAGAGAAGAACTTCATTCCAGTAATCTGCAATAGCTGTAAACTTGCTTACTATAGGTGGGAACATGTTTCTTCAAAGAATGTTAGTCTGGCTACTATTAATACTTTTACTATTCGCAATCGGCTCCTCTGTTCTAATCCATGAGGACGAACATATGATCCCTGTACTTATCAACCCAAGATGCCAGCTAAGAAATGACCTAGAGACTGAAGAAAAGTATGTTAAAATAGAATGATGAAAACTATCTGAGGAAGCAACCCTTTAGAGGCCCAGGGATGTCTGGGAAACAGGAAAAGTCGCAATAAGGTCAAGGGACATAATCAGAGGCATCTGATAAAAATTACAGCTGAGACCATAAATGAAGAAAGCTACCTACCAATTCCCATTGGTTATATTAATGCAAGATCAGTAATTAATAAAATAGAGGTAATAAGGGATTGGATTAAGGAGAAAAACCTCTGGTATTTGTCCCTGAAATGTGGCTCCATTCTAAAGAGGTAAAAATTGGCCCAGCACACAGCAATTTCACACACCAAAACTAGCGCAGCCAAAGTCGCTATGCTCACATTAGCCCCCTCCTTAAGTCACTTCACTGGCTCCCTATCCATTTCCATATTCAGTTCAAGCTTCTCTTATAGACCTATAAGTGTATTCACTCTGCCGCTCCCCAGTACCTCTCCCTCTCGTCTCTCCCTATGCCCCCCCTCGGGTACTCCGTTCTGTAGATAAATCTGTCTTATCCGTCCCCTTCTCCTCTACTGCTAATTCTAGACTCCGTTCCTTTTGTCTTGCTGCATCTCATACCTGGAATAGACTTCCTGAGCCTTTGCGTCTTGCCCCGTCTTTGGCCGTTTTCAAGTCCAAACTTAAAGCCCACCTCTTTACCACTGCTTTTGACTCCTAACCACTACTCACTTGCCCTGTCCTTTAACCTCACCTATTTATTCCCTTACCCTTAATTGTTCTGTCTGTTTGTCTTATCTAGATTGTAAGCTCTTTGAGCAGGGACTGTCTTTTTGTGTATGGTGTACAGTGCTACGTATGCCTTGTAGCGCTATAGAAATGACAAATAGTAGTAGTAGTAGTAGTACTTTTTACCGCAGCTTAGTAAAAGGAACCTTAACTATTGAATCACACTTAAATCATTCAGCATGCCTTTAAGAGTAAAACCTAATGAAACAAAACCTTTGCCTTAGAGTGTATGTCAGAGGGTGTGCATGCTTTCTGTCCCCCTTGCATTCTCCCTTATCCCCTGCACTCACTTTTTTCTCCCTCCAACTCCTCTTGCACTCTCCATTCTCCCTTTTCTTCCACCATCCTTACTGCACTCTTCCTCCTTTCCCTCTTTTTAACTATCTTCCCCTTCCCTTGCATTCTTCTTCTCGTTCTATATTTCTTCCTCTTCATTCTGTTCCCTGCATTTTCCTCCTCTCTTCTGTTCCTCCCACCCCCACCTTTTTCAGCTGCTGGTGGGTCACTCCAGCTGTTCTTGTTCTGGCGAGAGTTTGGTTCTAGCTAGCCAGCTGCTCCACTACTGTGTCTCTAGCCTTCTTTGGGTAGCAGGGCTTGTCTTTCCTACCACCCTGCTGACCTTTATCCATGTGGCTCCATCTGGCACCTCTATGAATTGATTTGGATGCACATGTGCAAAACAAACCTATGAATATGGATAGACAGGCAGATCCTCTCAATAAAATGGAAGTTGTTTGTGGCCAATGCACTGGCATTTGACTGTCTAAATTACTTGTTAAAACTTTTTAAAATGAATGGGTCCTATTCTATTCTATAGATTTGTAACCCACCAAGTCCTCTAGGTGGCTAACATAAAAGAAAGCAACTGTTTGTAGCTAAGTTGCATGGGCTAACACAAACATTAAATCATAATCTAGTGTAAAAAATATTTTTGAAATGGATAACTTTCTGAAAAATAAAATGTCTACTAAGGGGGTCTCAGTTCAATATTGCCAGATTTAAGAAAGCTGTATTCATGGGCAAAGTACCCCCACAGTACTGGTTGGAGGGGGGCGAGCTGTCTGATTTGCATAGGTCTGGGCCTAAGAGCAATGCCTATTTTGCATATCACTGAGAGCCTGCTAACCAAGGGATTTAAAAATTAACATAGTAGATGACAGCAGATAAAGACCTGTATGGTCCATCTAGTCTGCCTGAGAAAATAAACTCATTACATAAGGTATGAGATGATACAACATATGTATACCTGATCCTGATTTATCCTTGCTACCAGAACTCATGCTTACATAAGGAAAGGAGGATCCTGCCCAAAGGAGAGCCCGAGAGGGATTGTTGGACAAAGTCACCCTAAGTGAGAGGGTGGATCAGTTTTCAAGACCCTGGGAGTAGACGCCAGTGCTAAAAGTGAGTGTCTCTGAGCTATCTTTCTTGGAGACCAAGTTCTCAATATGCTAAACAGGACTACTGGTTGATACTCTGGTCATGTCAAGGGAAGCTGTCATTGCTGTTGACCACAAGGCCCTGTGACAGAGAGTAACCTTGTGGAACTCCACAAATTATAGTACACTGTGCTTACAGACACAGTGATTTCTTTTTCTAAGGAAACCAGCAAATCAAGACAGAACTGAGCCAGACCAGCCAAACTCACTCATTTATGTAACAAAAGGGTATGGTCAACTGTATCAAAAGCAGCTGAGATATCAAATTGTAATAGCAATGCAGAATAACTTTACTCATAAGTTGTCTGACCTTGGTTATTAAGGTGATAAGTAATTTATTTTTATTTTATTTATTTTACAAATTTATAACTTGCTTAAACCTAAGCATTCACAACAAAACATATATAATAAAAAAACATTAAAACCAAGACTCAACCAACATCATTAATGATGCTGTACTGTGTAAAGGTCTGAAACCAAGCTGTGTATGGTGTAATAGGTTATAGAAAAGAATGCCATCATTTAGGGGTCCTTTTAGTATGGTGTGCTAGTAGATTTATCTCATGCTAACAATTAACGCACACTAAATGATAAGACACCCATAGGAATATAATGGGCTTCTTATCATTTAGCACACACCAATCATTAGCATGTGCTAAATCCAATACTGCACCTTAGTAAAAAGGACGCCTTATTTTCCAATCTCAAAGCAAAATAGTTGTGATAGAAGTGTTTTTATTTTCCTTTAAATTTGGATGACTTTGAACTTAGGGCAGTTTGATTTAAAATATCCAGGAGGATGTCCTGCCAGACAGAAAGAAAACTAGTGCAAGGGCTTTGAGCACCCCAAACACATCTCCAATCTTGTTTCCCCCTGAAATTGCATTAACCCCTTTGAGACTCTAATAGTTGAACTCAATAATCATGATCACCCCAATGCCACCCTCTCAGCTCAATCCTGCAAAAATGCGTAATTGGACATCTTTCTTTTAAATATTAAACTTTGATCTATCTATCTATCTATCTATCTATCTATCTATCTATTGATATATATTGATATGTGTTTCTATATCAATTTTTAACAGACATTTACCAGGGCAAATGGGTTATTTCAAAACTATCTATTCTCCTATAGGGTAAAAGTATATGTTGATGAATCTCTGAGTTTGGGTGGCTGTTAAGAGCTATACTGCTTTAACTAAAGCTGCTCTTTGCCATCCTTTCAGAAGCTGCCACCATAGGCAACCACCTCGTTTACCTAATGGCTAAGCAGTCCTGGCCAGAAATTATCTGTAAATCGAAAGTTTAGATCAGAATTTTTCTGGCTCCGGTTTGATGATGAATAACAGTCATCATGGTATTTTGACCTCCCTACTTTTGAGAACCTGCTCAGTTCATCAACTTGTATTTCAGTTTATATGGACATTTCATCAGCTCACACTTCATCACTGACAGTTCATCACTAAAACATTTCATCACCTAACACTTCCTCACTATGGACATTTCATCACATGTCATTTCATCATGTATTAAAGTTAACTGTATACAAATTATATGCATGGAAAACTTGTGGCAAATGAAGGGAGCCAATGCTAACACACATCTGTGCCTGTTATTTTGGGCTAGATTATGTATATTGCACCTTATAAATCAGCGCTGAAAAATAAAGCACCTAGACGTAGTCTACAAACTATGCCTAAAGTTAGGCACGGTTTATAGAATACACCTAGTGCCCGTCTGTGCAACTAAATTTAGTCACAGGCATTTACGTCAAGCAAAATGTGGTGTAAATGTTATGCCTATGTTGGGAGTGGAGTGGGTGTTTTCTGTAAAAGTGCACATCATTTTTACAAATGCCCATGACCTGTCCATTCCACACCCATGGGCACACCCCCTTTCCAATCTGCTTCTTGGAATTTAAGCACATCACTTTACAGGATATGTTTAGAAAGTTGTAAACATACATTCTAATTAATGTAAATTATTGTAAATAATTGCTTGATAAGTGGCAATTATCAGCACAGATTGGTTCGATAAGATAAGTTGCTTGTGCTAATCAGAATGCGACCTTTTTTGTGCGCACAACTCAAGTTGAACTGTACAGAATCTGGGGGCTTGTGCCTAAATACGAGTCTTGCTAAAGCTTCTTACACATGAAATTATCATGAGGTTTTATGTAGGCAAAGAACAGTGTTTTCATCACCTTAATCTGCCACTTCATCACATGACGTCTTGCCACTGCAGATATTTCATCATGTGACACTTCAGTTTACAATTTACAGTTTATTTCAAATTTGATATACTGTCATTTGGAGTCATCACCATAGCATTCGAGCTAAATGTATTCAAATTATATGTGTAGAAAACTAGCAGCAAATCGGTACCTGTTCTTTTGCGCCTAAATATCAACCTTGCTAAACTCATACTGAAGTCACAAGCTCCAGATTCTCTTTCTTCTTTTATCTACATTGGTCTCCAAGATGCTACTTCGCTTCCTCCCCTCACCCCATTCCCATCCTCTCCAACCCAATTGTTATATATGCTATGTAATTGCCTGTGGTGATGAATTGTCAAGGTTTTGACCTTTCCTCCCCTTTGTACTCCAGTCATCCATGCATATTCATTGTGAATTATATGATATGTTCTGTTTTTGATGTAAATATATTTGCTCAATTTTCTGTGCAAGTTTTCCATGCACATAGTTTGCGTACATTTAGTTTTCCATGTGTGATGAAGTACTGAATGATGAAAACTCTGTTCTTGTGTACCTAAAAATGAGGCCCATAAAAATGTTATGTAGAAGAAATTTTAACGCCATTCATATTTAGGTGCAAAAGGAATGGTTATATGCTTGCACCCCCCACCACCACCACCATTTGCTGCAAGTTTTCTGTGCATATAATTTGAATTCATTTAGCTTGAATACATGATGAAGTGTTGCACAATTGAATGTCCACAGCGATGAAGTGTCAGGTGATGAACTAGCTTGGTGATGCAGTGTCTTAGTGATGAACTGTGAGGTGATAAAATGTCACCAAACCGTATTTCTGAAAACAGAGGATAGGGTTAAATAGTCGTTTCTCTCAATGAAGGAGGGTGAATAGTGGAATTCTGCATGGATCTGTACTGGGGCTATTTTAAAGCTTTATGCTTCAATTTTAAGATCCTGAATAGATTCTGTCTAGAATATTTTTCAACCTTGATTTCCCTTCCACTTTGCAAATCTTCCACTAGTCTTATGCATGTGAATAAATTACAGTTTCCTTTTGATCTAAAACCTCATTTGGCCTCTACAGCTAAAAGATTATTTACATTGGCAGTGGTTCCCATTTGGAATTCATTGCCTGCTATTATTCGGATTGAGTCTACTATCTGAGGTTTGGGAAATTACTTGTCTTGTTTTTTTTCCTAAGTATTACTCCTGAATTACTGTATTATAATATCTGAATTTTTATGTAATACTTAGATTTTTATGTTGAATTGATTTTTGTTATATGCATTTTCTTTCTGTTGTGAACCATTCCAAGCTTTCAGGTGTTGAAATTGTATATAAAATCTACTATGTTAATGTTAACATTAATGTTAAATGATCTGTAAATTGGAACAAGTGAGGTGATTAAATTTTCAGATGACACAAAACTATTCAAAACTGTTAAAACACATGCAGGCTGTGAAAAACTGCAGGGAGACCTTAGGACATTGAAAGACTTGGCATCCAAATGGCAGATGAAACTTAATGTGGACAAATGCAAAGTGATGCACATTGGGAAGAATAATCCGAATCATAGATACCTGATGCTAGGGTCCACCTTGGGTGCCAGCACCCGAGAAAAAGATCTTGGTATCATTGTACACAATACTCTGAAATCTTCTGCCCAGTGTGTGGTGGCAGCCAAAAAAGCAAACAGGATGCTAGAAATTGTTAGAAAAGGGATGGTAAATAAGACCAACAATATTATAATGCCTCTGTATTGCTCCATGTATGACTTTACCTTGAATATTACGTTCGATTCTGGTTGTTGTATCTCAAAAAAGATACAACAGAATGCGAAAAGGTTAAAAAAAGAGAGCGACCCAAATGATAAAGAGGATGGAACTCCTCTCATATGAGGAAAGGTTAAAGAGGTTCTTTAGCTTGGAAAAGAGACAGCTGAGGGGAGATATGATTGAGGTCTACAAAATCCTGAGTGGTGTAGAACGAGTAGAAGTGAATCAATTTTTGACTCTTTCAAAAAGTACAATGACTAGGGGTCACTCAATGAATTTATATGGAAATATTTTGAAAACACATAGGTGGAAATATTATTTTCACTCAATGAATAGTTCAATCAATCAATCAAGCTCTGGAACTCATTGTTAGAGGATGTGGTAACAGCGGTTAGCTTATTGGGGTTTCAAAATAGTTTGTACAAGCTTCTGGAGGAAAAGTCCATAAACTGCTATTCAGATAGACATGGGGAAGCCACTGCTTGCTGTAGGATCGGTAGCATGGAATGCTGTTACTAACTGGGTTCTGCCAGGTACTCTTGACCTGGATTGGCCACTGTTGGAAACAGGATATAGGGCTAGATGGACCACCATTGATCTGACCCAGTATGGCCATTCTTATGTTCTTATGGTCCAGCAGATTGGACTGATTGACTTTCTGTCTGCTGAAAACAGTAGAAATGAAAAGATGTAGAAAAAGATTGGAGCAAATAGGTTCAGAAAACACTTTAAAACATTAGGAAAGACTATGAAAAGAAGCATTTTTAGGGGAATGTGAAAAGTAGGAAAAATAAAGGATAGACATGCAGAATGTTTGTAGCGGAAGATGGAAATCAGCCCACCCCTTATAAGCACAGTGGGCATGAAGACAATACATATTCTCAGTCCCAGAATTAATTTTATTTATTTTATTAAATAGGAGTAAGGAAGAGTGCTCTTGGAACTGTGTACAGCATCACAAATTAGCTACAGTATTTGAAGTGACACACAATACATATAACAGGCAGGAAGTGCTAGTATTTATGCTTATTAGATTCCTGAAATACCATCTTTCTGTAGCACAACCAAAGCAGTTTACATATTACATATATATTACATTGTGTCAAGAGTCACCTCAGCCTAGTTCTAGTTCCAGGTTTTTGACATTTTAAATTTATAGCTGGAAATTTCTGCTGCAATGTGTATATTCAAACTAATAAGAACTCAAAAGAGGAAAAATATGTACCAACATATACTACTACAATTTTCCCCAAAAAATATATGTCTAAGAGAAAGAGCAAAAAAATGTTTAAATAATATAGGAAACCATCAGGTCGTATGTTCACTTCAATGAATGGGTGATGACACCATATAAAGGCATTACTACAACCGTTTGGATCAAGAAAACCCCTGGTCTACCCATGGGACATCCATGTATGCAATAACAGTACACTGAATCCAGTGAATAAAATAATAAACCATAAATCTCTTCAATAATACTTTTTAAAATGCTACAGTGTCACAGTTTATAATCAAGTAAAGGTGAATGTTCATCCCAAGCAAGCATAGTGGATTGCAAAGTTCAAGAAAAATTAATAAGCTACACTTCACAGCAGTCCCACTAATGTTCATGAGAAGCAATTATGTATTCCGGCATACTCTGATAGAGCTATGGAACTGGTAGCTATTATTGGGAAATACTGGCCAACCCTTGCTCTGCATGAGGAGTTCTAACAAGGACCTTGTATAACATACAAAAGACCTAAAAATCGGGCCAGTTATGTGGTGCATTCTGATTTTGTGGACACTAGACAACAAGAGAGAGCATCTGGACGCCATGGACCTTGTGGAGAATGTTCTGTGTGTGGCAATTCCTTGGACTGTGCACAGTGGATTAATCCTGTAACACTGACATTCACACTTCAGTCAGTCCCTTCAACACACTTCTACTAGTAACTCAAATAACACCATAACACTTTCTTTGGAATAAAATTTGGCTGCAGCTTTATTCACCAAACATCAGTAAATATTTCAACATCACCTAACATTGTCTTTGTAACATCAAATCTTTTAAACCCATTTAATTGCCCATAGCAGTTCACTAGTGCTAAGCCATTCGGTAACGAAACTGGCTCACTTTCCCCCACATTATCCCCCTTCTCCCCATGTGACTTACGGTGCCGTCAAGCCACATCTTACTCGTGGCGGTGCCGCCCCCGAGTTCTTTTCATTCCATCTTTCCCAATATTCCTTTAACCGCCTCTGGTGCCTTTTAACCCCTCAAACAGGCACCCTTTGTAAAGCTGCTACCATTCCCAACTACCCCAGACCCCCCTCTAACCTCTCCCCTTTGCACTAACTCACACCCTTTCTATACACCCTTCCAAAGCATACATCGGGCGGGCTGTGAAGGGTCATCAAAACTCCCCTCAATCCACCCTCACCCTCTCCTACCCTCCCACATAATACTTTGTGCGCCAAAACTTCTTTGCCTATCTCCTCCTCTCTCTCTTCCCATTCAATCCCTTCCTTCCTTTTCATCCAATCTTCTCTTTTCCCTTCTGTTGCTAACCTGCCTACCCTCATCTGACCTGCCCCACCCCCACTCCTTCCCTTATTTCACAGCTCTCCCTCCATACTTGAACTGACTTTTGCCTTCAATCAATGTTATTACCCCCACAGCTTAGGCTGTAAGGGTTCCCTTACTGGAAAAGTTATACATTACGATCGCAGACTACTTGTAAATCAGACTTTGTGATATATATATAACTAGTATAGAAGGCCTGTTTCGTAGGCAATGAAACGGGCGCTAACAGGTTTTCACAATATTGTGTGTGTGTGAGAGTGAGACAGAGGGATTTGAAGAGTGTGTCTGTGTGTGTCTGATGGAGCATGTGTGTTTGTGTGTCTGAGAGATAAAGAGAGTGTGTGCGGTGAAGTGATTTCCATGACTCTCTCCTTCCCTTGCTCTCCGTATGTCTGTGTTGCAGGCCCCGCCCCCGAAGCCAAGTTCAATCATTTGTTGACAGCGTGACAGCACAGTAATTCGTTTGCTTTTGTTGTTTCGTTTTGAGGCAGACGGGTCAAGACAGATTACCTGCAGTTCCACATGAGCTCTTGGTGAAGCGGTTGCTAAGGGGCATGGCTAATTGGTGACGAAGTGCCTGAAACCTGAAACACAGCTCCGTAGACAGCCAGCTGGCTTTGGCTGTTGTCTGTGCAGCTGCTCCTCCTCTCCCCTGTGACGTCGCTGCACTCCTCCGGGGGAGAGGAGGAGCGGCTGCAGAGACAACAGCCAATGCCAGCTGGCTGTCTACGGAGCTGTGTTTCAGGTTTTATAATTTTATTTTGTTTTTGCCTTTTTGTACAGGCCGCTGCTGCTCAATAGGAGAAGCAGCAGCAGCCGGTCAGCGTTAGTATTGGTGGCTGCGGGTGGCGAGGGGTTTGATGTGGCCGAGGGTGGGGGGGGGGGGTAGGGGCTTGGGTGTTGCTCCGTGGGGAGGTGCTTGGTTGATGCGCCAGGGGGGAGGGGCTTTGCTGTTGCGCCGAGGGGGGGCTCTGTGAGGTGATTCGTAGGCAGGGAGAGGAGTAGGTACTCCTCCTCCTGCCTGGCTTGTAGTGTTGTAGATGCCCCGCCTTCATGTCAAATGTGATGACGTCGTGGGCGGAGCAATGTGATCGGTTGAGTGCCATTGCTCCACCCTCGACGTCATGACGTTTGACGCGGGTGTGAGGCAGACACTCATGGGCGAATTCTGGGTTTCACCACCATGCATTTAGAACGTTGGGACTTGTGGAGGCTTCATAGAATGTTGGAGGTGCATTTTATATAGAGAGATTGTATGCCCCGTCAGAAAATTTATGTGGGCTGGACCAAACAAACTCTTAAGTTATGTTTGCAAGAACACCTGAGCCGTCTTCATAATCAAATATTAACTTCCCCTTTGGTCCTGCATTGTATGACTATGAACCATGTATTTGTGGATCTCAGATGGTTCATTATTGAAAGGATTTAGGATGCATATAGAGGGTATAGAATTGTTCAACTTCAGTTAAGAGAACAGTATTGGATTTCTGAATTATGCACAACGAATCCCAGAGTATGAACAATTGTACTGAATGGAATATTATTTTGTGATTGGCTTTCCCATGACGTCATTTCCTTTTCCCGCTGATTCATAAAGTTGGTGTTCTCTCCAGTCAGCACCATTTTGAATTCCCTGTGCATGGATAGCCAGACACCCTTGACTCTTTTGGTATTGTTTGCAGTTTGGTTTCCTGAGGAAGGGACTTGTTGCCTGAAACTGAGCTCTGTTGAACTATAGAACTGCAGTCAAACTGTTTACTTCCTTTTGGACAACTTTATTATAAAATATGTAGTGTCCTTTTGATTGTTTGCTTATAACTGTGGGGTGCAGCTTATTAATTTTGCATGGGATGGACATTGTCACCCTTACTAGATTATGAACTTTGAGACTGTAGCATTTTGAAATGTATTATTGAAGAGATTTATTGATGGTTTATTATTTTGCTCACTGTATTCAGTGCACTGTTATTGCATACATGTATGCCAAGTGGGTAACTAGGGGTTTTCTTGGAAAACATGGTTGTAGTAATGCCTTTGTATAGTGTCATCACTCATTCATTGGAGTAAACATACATACTGAGGGCTTCCTCTATTATTGTGTGCACACACCCCCCCCCCCCCCCTGCACACAGACTGCCCTACCCCCTCCTCTCTGAAAACCCCACTACAGCATGGTAATTAGGTGGCTCACAGCCCTATCTCATCCTCCTCTTCCCCTCTGGAGGCCACCTCTCTCACCCCATCTACAAGCTGCTGGCAATGGCTTGGGCCTTGAAGGAGCAGAAAGTGTGTCAGAGTTCTCCCTTGTGAGGCTCTCATTGTCCTCACAATTATCAGTTCATCCTGCTGCATTCTGGAAATCTGACAACCTGATTGGCCGGGTGGCTGATCTGTTGTTGGGCCGAGCACCCAGCAAAGACTTCATGGTGTTCCACTGGCCTGGGGTGCTGTGAGCGCCATTCTTGGACGCTTGGATGGCAGTTGTGGTTCTGCAGCTGAAGCGGGTGCTGTGAAGCATGGCTGGATGGTGTGACCACTGAAGCCCATCTGTGGCTGGTGTGGAGAGTGTTGCTGCAATACTGGTGGCCTCACTGGTTCCAGTTGGAGGCTCAGATGCTTGTTTTGTGGGCAGTATGCACGCCAAAGCCACTATGTAAGAGATTTTGACAGATCCCCAGAAGCTGCTGCCATATATTCTGGGCTGCCTCACAGCTCTCCTGCTGCATGCTCCACAGCAGCTACACACATTCTTGGTGAACTTGGAGCCCATCACACAACTGCCGGTAGCCTGCCAGCTGCAAATTTTGCGCCAGCAATTTGTTGGTCAGCTGCAGCACCTGCTGCCTGTGATGGTTGGGTCCCCTATGGGACAGCTGTAGCTTCTCAGCTGCCTCCTCTGCCTCTAATAGGCCATCTGCAAATATTGCAGAGGAGGTGGTGGGTTCCAGCACTTATTGCTCCTGTTCTTCATCCTCTGAAGGCAGCTCCTGGCTGGTGTCTTCAACGTGCTCTTCCTCTCCCAGAGTGCCCTCCTGTGAGCTCTCAGCAGCCACCGATTCACCATCCTTCTCCTGATGTGTCTGTGCTGCCTGTTGATTGCTGGTTCCCGGCTCCATGCTGCAGCCTTCCTGAACATACCCTTCATGTGCACTTCTAGACCACAGCTGATGAGGAATGGCATTGTCATGCAACCCAAAGATGTATACCTGTACATCTGACACTGCAGAAGCCAAAGGGTATGGTCACTGTGTACCTCAGAGGGTAGAGTACTGGACAGCCACATAGCCAGGTGGGTACAGAAGCAAGGATTGTAGAAGTGGTGGAGGGCACACTGAGAGGAACACAAGGGCATAGAAAGCAGGAACAGACACTGATTAGTGATGGGCCTAGGTGGAGGAATGGAGGGAAAGAAGGCACCTAAACATTACAAATACAGGGGCCTCCATCCGGCAAGCTGAGAGGCCCCAGACCTGCCCACATGACCATCACTCCCTGTTGAATTGTTGGAACTGAGCCCCTGAAAGCTAGCCTTTCAGCATGTGCCTTCTTACCCCTTCCCCCACCTACCTGAGAACCAGTAGTACACATGGGAGTGCTATCAATGAGACCTCCCAAACTGTCCATACTTGAGAAAAAGATAGTAAAACATGAGAACAGTCAGCACAGCTTTGTTTGCCTAAACTAACCTGACTCCAAAGCCTTTGCTGAGGTTTTGTGGCTTCCCAGGCCATAGATGCTCTCCTGGGGAAGAAGGCTATACCCCATGAGCTCCATAGGGGTAAGGTTCACGGTGTCTATACCCCGCATGTTGGCCACACAAATCCCTTTAGCTGCCTTCAGCTGCTGAGGGGATGGGTAAACATTACACAGGCACAGCTGCTCTGTGTGCTGAAGTGACCATGGGGACAGAGGATGGCGTGGTAGCCTTTCTGTGGAGCATGAGCACATGCCAAAATTAGTTACAATTAAATCCAGCTAAGACTCAAATTCTTTGGTTAGGTACTGGTCCATCTAGTAATAGTAATGAAAATTTGGCTATAGTTAACTCTTCCAATGTTTTAGGCTTTATATTTGATTCAGCTTTAACCTGTGAAGCTCAGCTTAATAATCCATATAAGAAATGCTTTTTTAAAGTTAAAACAGCTGAGGACAATTCATTCGTACTTTTATGAAGAAGTCAATTTGTAGTCTTAGCAAGCTTTGATTATTTCTCAGTTGGATTATGCTAATGCATTATATTTGGGAATTATTAATACACTGATGAAAACCATTGTAATGTCTGCAGAATTCTGCAGTACGTCTGTTTTTTTAGAATGACTTGGTTGGAGCATGTTACTCCACTGCTAATTATGGTTCATTGGCTTCCATTTAAGGCACGTACAGGGGGAGATTCTATATATGGCACCTAAAACAATTGGCGTTGAAATCAGTGCTGACTAAGTACATGCTATAATTGGTGCCTATATTTAGGAGCCGATTATAGAATACTAGTAAAAAAGGCCCGTTTCCGAAACAAATGAAACGGGCGCTAGCATGTAGTTTTTTTTTTCTCCTGTAGTTTTTCCTTTGATGCGAAAAGCACTGTATGAAGCGGCGCTGTCTTTTCCCGGGGTGATTGAGGTCGGGGAATCCTTGAGGTGGGTTAGGGGTTGCCTTATGCCGGGGATGTTTTTTGTTGGTTGGCAGGAGAGCAGCACTGTCTGGGGCTGTCGGTTTTAATGGTATTTTTGGTCCTTGTGGCAAGCAGCGGCGTCTTGTTTTGGGTGGTGTGGTTTGCGGAAGGGAGAGTACGCCACTCTTTCGGTTCGTTATAGGGCAGCAGCATAGGAACGATGCAGGAGGAATGCAGGACGAATGCGCAGCGGGAAGCAGCGTGGTGTGCGCATCCTCGAGGTGGGTGACGGGTTTTTTGAGGCGGGGGATGGTTTTGCACGTCCTGGGTTGCTTGGTTCGTGAGAAGGTGAGGGGGGGGGAGGAATTCCAGTTATGTGCACTGCGTGATAATGGTTTTTTTTTCTTTGTTGCCTCCGGTTTTGTATATTGAAGGAGTTAGCAGTTTTGTATATTCAAGCAGTTTGCCAGCCAGTCTGTACCGAATCCTAGGCTGGGAGGAGTAGGGAAACACGCTCCGCGTGTTTCCCTACTCCTCCCCCCCGCCGGGGTCAGTCTGTGATGCAGGCTAGGTCGGGTTTAATTTTTGCAGGTGGCGGCGCACATTGCAGATGGCGAGGGGCACGCTGTACTCCTGTTTCCCCGGGTCAAACAACAATATTTGTGTACATACCCAGTGCTGGGATATTCTCTGTTTCCAGTGGCGTTCTTCTGCTCTCTGTGCTGCTCAGACAATGAGGCATTCTACAGCTGAATGCTCCTCCCTTCTTCTGTTTTTTTCTTCTGATAGGTGAGTTCTATGTCGCATTCCGTTGCCTGGTAACAGTTCTGCTTTGTTAGTGGGCAAGCCCCTTCTGATAGGTCCCTTCTGATAGGTCCATGTTATGTCGGATGGCTTCACCACCATGAAACCATGAACCCTTTATCGTGTGCTGTGACTTCAGAATCTTTTTCCTCAGAATGTTCACGGTGCGTTTTATTATATTAGATGCTTAGTTAATACTTCAGTGCCTAAATTTATGAGCATCCATTTACACCAAGGAAAAAGTGGCATAAATCCTGGTGCGTAGATTTAGGCACACTGGTCCACATTCTATAACTAGGTGTGGAAATTTCAGAATACCCATGAAATGCCCATTTCCCCGCCTATAACCATACTCCTTTTTGCCTGCACACGTTAGAAGTTCGGTGCACATCTTTATAGAATAAGCTTAGCGAGTTGTGTGCCTAAATTATAATCAGTGTCAATTAGTGCTTATTATTGATTGTTAAAAGCTATTATCAGTGCTTATTAACTTGTTAAATTATGTGCATTTTTATAGAATCCATGTCAGTTTTGGCGTGGATCTTTAGGCACACTATATAGAATTCAGGGGATAATGTATAAAATGTTATATGATTTATCTGCTAAAATTCTAGTTGACCTAATTTAGTACCTTTCACTTAGAGAAGAATCTAAGTTGAAAACTACTCTTACAATGATGTTTTCTTCTTTTAGGACTGTAAGGTACATTACAAAAAGGAGTTGGCATCATCATTTTCTTATAAGGTAGTTGAAATATGGAATTATCCTTCACTTGCTATAAAACAGCAGCCGTCATCATACTTTTTCATGAGTCTTAAAAATTAATTATTTAAAAAGTCTTGACTTAAGGTCAGTTGTTTCTATTAGTTGTTGTAATATATTTTTTTAAATTTTACTGTGTAACTCTGAAGTTCCTACATTTTTTGTAAACTGCCCTGGACCTTCTTGTGGAGATGGTATAGAAAAGTTAGATTAGTTTAGATTAGATTAGATCTCTGCTGCTCTCTGGTTTAGTCCCTTTACCTTTTGTTACCTCTGATTTCACTTGCTTCATCAACCTGACAAGGTCCATCAAGTCCAGTATCTTGTTTCCAGCACTGGCCAATCCAGGTCACAAATACCTTGTAAGATCCCAAAAGATTAAAACAGATTTTATGCTGCTTTTCCAAAAATAAGCAGTGGATTTTCCATGTCCATCTTGAGAATGATTTATGGACCTCTTTAAAATCCTAACTAAGCTAACTACAACAAATTCCAGAGTTTAATTACACATTGAGTGAAGAAATATTTTCTCTAATTTGTTTTAAATTTACTACTTAGAAACTTCATTGCGTGCCCCCCTAGTTCTTGTATTTTTGGAAAGAGTAAACAAGCAATTCACATCTACCCATTCCATTGCATTCAGTATTTTATAGACCTTCCATCAGCCATGTCTTCTCAAAGGGAAAGGCTAAAGATATTAGGTCTCTTCAACTTCTGACAGCTGCTACAGTTGACTTTGTTATTAGCCAATCTATATGTAAGAAACAAGCCTTTCAATCAGTCAGCTAAAAGGTTATGATTATCAATGTGGTTGTACATATAGGAATTTTTATTGTTTCTATAAAATTTCATACCCGCATGTCTGCGAATACATGTGACCGACTACCAGTGGCACTTACAACTGAATCCACCAGCTAATAGCTTCTATGTTTTGCTCATATTTTGAATACTGGTAGTTAATTATTAAGCATTTAACAGGTGCTAATTTGGTCATAGCAAATAGTTATCAATGTATATTTTGAATGCTAATTTTATTTTTTTAAGAAGAGTATTTTTTTTTTTATTATTGTGGTTAAAATATCACAATATTTCCTGATGTCTTGAAAACCACCCAAATTAGAAGGAAGCAATTTTTGCAGTTCAGAGAGTGTGTCCTAACTACATGTATATTATTTTACTTATGTTTTTCCTATAAGCGTATAATTACCTGTTCAGGTGCTAGCATGTCTATTCTGAGCCTTCTCAACTGGCTTTTCTGTTAAATAAATGGGAAGGCCTGATTTCATTGGTGGGAATTAAGTGGATTAAATTGGATGATTTCTTTTTGATCTTTTTGGTAGAAAGAAGCAGTATTTTATTTTTTTGTTTGTGTTTTTCAGGTTTTCTGGGTGGGGGGGAGGTGGTCTAATGTATTAGAATGGTGCACCTTTGTGTTATTTTTTCTGAGAAGTTCATTGCTATTAATTTGTTATTATTGGAAAATTAATTACCCCCCCCCCCATAAACAGAGAAAAAGGCAGATAAATTCCATATGGCCTATCCAGTCTGCCCATTCATGCCACTTACTCTCCGTTTCACTCCCTTAGAGATCCTATGTACTTGTCCCAATTTTTCTTGAATTCAGATATAGTTTTTGTCTCTACCACATCCACCACGAGGCCAGTACATGAATTCACCACTCTTTCCATGAAGAAGTATTTGCTCAGGTTATTCCCTTTCACCTGCATCCTATGCCCCCAAATCTATCCCTATTCACCTTCATCCTAACTGCTCAAATGCTAGCTTTTCTAACAGCATCCAACTAAGATGCCTGGATCCTGGAAGACAAACTTTTCAGAGGGAGGGCAAATGGAAATTACTATTGGCCTAATCCTGAAGAATCATGACACTCTTTATGAATCTGTTAATGCCCACAAAATGCAGCATTCGTGGTAGAATATTTCCAGACAAGTAAATGCAGTTTACCTTATGGCACTACAGATAGCACAGAATGCTGCAGCCCGTGTTCTTTTAGGAATGATGTAATTTGAACATATTACTCCTACACTTGTTTATTTACATTGGCGTCTGATCGAGTACAGGGCGCAATATAAGATACTGTTATTAGTATTTAAAGTGATAACTGATAACATTTCCCCTGAGATAGCAGCAAGCTTACATTTACACCAGCTATCATGGTCCTTGAGGTCTGCTACTTCCAATATGCTTGATATTCCATATTTTAAGATTGTTTACCTTGAGGAATATAAAAGCTTGATTTTCTATATTGCAAGAGCAAGGCTATGGAACTCTCTGCCTAAGGAGGTTAGAGCTGTAAGAAGTATGAACAAATTTTAAAACTCTCTAAAGACTGTCTTGTTTTGGTGAGCCTTTAAAACTCTTACCTAATGGGTATTTTTACCTGGACTATTTTTATCTGTAATTTTTCATTTTTGTAATGTTTTATAAGATTGTTTGTGTTGTGAGCTAATGATATGTGAATTTATGATTATAAGTGTAAATTTTTCTCCGCTCAGAGTGGTAGATGTGTGGGCTACAAATGTTTTTGTCTAATGAGCACTGTTGTAAAAAATCTAACAAACATATAAAGCAAAAGATATAGAAAAAGGATCTTCAGAAGTGACCTTCCACTTAAGCCATTGGCTTTAGCGATAACGGAAGTAGGTGTTTCACTTTATGTCTTCATCAATCTGAAATCTTTTTTGATCTTTCATATATATTTTTTTCATTTTCATAATCAAAATATATAAAGCAATCAATGTAAACTTTTTAATTTACATAAAGTAATATTAGTTCATCATGGTAAGCGTTACTTATCTGAACTATATGATAGGGGTAGGTGTGCCGTCACGTGTTTCGCCCAGAGCTTTTTCAAGGCATCCCCCTTATAGCACCCTCTCCAGTAACCTCTCTGTAACCCTAAGCAAAAAATATATATATAAAAGATCAAAAAAGATTTCAGATTGATGAAGACATAAGGTGAAACACCTACTTCCAATATCTCCAAAGCTGATGGCTTAAGTGGAAGGTCACTTCTGAAAATCTGTTTTCTATATCTTTCTTTATGTGCTTGTTAGATTTTTTATAACAGCGATCATTATGTAGTACTTTGATGTTGGTATATAGCTGCTGTTTGTGTTATTTTTATATATTTAGAGCCAGAGAAATTTGCCTTTAAAATAAATAAAACATAAATAAATAAATAAATAAATAGTGGGTGCTCAGAAAGGATACCAAGTAAAAATAGGCAGCCAACCATCAACTCCCCCCACCCCTCATTAGCAGGTCTTGAATGTAACATAGTAACATAGTAGATGATGGCCGAAAAAGACCTGCACGGTCCATCCAGTCTGCCCAACAAGATAATTTCACGTGTGCTACTTTTTGTGTATACCTTACCTTGATTTGTATCTGCCATTGTCAGGGCGCAGACCGTATAAGTCTGCCCAGCATTAGCCCCGCCTCCCAACCACCAGCCCCGCCTCCCACCACTGGCTCTGCCTCCCAATCTCGGCTAAGCTTCTGGGGATCCCTTTCTTCCAAGCAGGATTCCTTTATGTTTATCCCACACATGTTTGAATTCCGTTACCGTTTTCATCTCCACCACCTCCCGCAGGAGGGCATTCCAAATATCCACCACTCTCTCCGTGAAAAAATACTTCCTGATATTTCTCTTGAGTCTGCCCCCCTTCAATCTCATTTCATGTCCTCTAGTTCTACCGCCTTCCCATCTCCGGAAAAGGTTCGTTTGCTCTGTAGATATGGGTATTGAGGAATATTTAGGATGTGGACATCTCTGAGATCTCAGGGCATGGCAGCTCAAGTTTGTTGGAACATCTGGGTAAGTACCATTGTCCAATTTTATTTTATTTTTTTGTGGCTAACACTTCCCCATTTCTTTTAAAGCTTATTAACTCAAAGCCATGAATTGTATATATCTTACGGTCTTCTCTCTCCTTTTCTTTACCAGCTTGTGTTTTTCCCTTTAGCTACTGGTGTGAGATGTACTATTTCACTAGGCAGTATTAAGAACTGTGGGAAAATGTCTAGCATATACTACTTAATGGTATCAATAAAACTTTGTCACACTTGTGTAATTTGCAGATGACAGGGATAGAATGTAGGGATCTCTCTGTTTGGCAGATTGAACTTGTCGGAATGCTATTATGTGTTTCCCATGCATGTAATCCCAGGCATTATTGTGTTACCAGCCAGCATGTAGAGTTATTGGATTTAAAACGTCTAGCCCCAGGGTTATATTTTACCTTGGAGACGAGTGACTCAGACATGATATTTTGGCTTTCTTTGCCTAATGCTGTCTAACTTGCACTAAGAATCATATCATGGACAAGTTATAGAAAGCTGTAAACTAGCTGGTCCTCAGAAAGAGTATGAGAGATACAAAAGGCAGAATAATTATGTGTAGTAATCCATTACTGAGCACACCTTTGGGAGCAGGGAGGGTGCGGTATCTTTACTTTGCTTCTCGATAGAAAGCAAGATAAACTCCCTCCTTTAGGAGTTTGTCTGTAAATCCTTGACTCTAAGAGGTTCTCTTCAGCAAAAAAAAAAAGAAAAAAATATTCTCGAAAGCAGTTTACACACAGCAAAGTCCTGGTGTATTTATTTATTTCATTTGTATCCCACACAATTCCCACACATTGCAAGCTCTATGCGGCTTACATAGTAACAAATCACAAAATCATGAAGTTAACAAAATCATGAAGTTAATAAAATCCTTTCTCAGCTTTCTGGCCCTTGTTTGCAGGCATGCATGTGTGCCTCCCAGTTGCATCCCTTCCTATGTTTAACATCCTGTTCCTAAGCCAGGTTTAACCAGTGATCACTGTCCTTGTTTCCCTGTTATACCTCCTATCTTTAAAACAAGTGCCTCATAACACAAAAACAGTTCTCTCAGATTCTGGGACTCAGACATGTGGAAAGGCATTTTAGAAAGGGCATACAAATAGAGACTGAGATGTCCAGGTCAGACCATGTCAAGTTCAGCTACCGTTTTAGAACAAGATCTGCTGACGTAAACCATGTTCTAAAATACATCAAGAAATGGATGTTTATGCACCATTTACATGCAGTGTGAGCATCTATTTTAGAACCACAAATGTCTAAAATATCAATGAGGCCGACGAGACAATATAAACATTTATGTGCCAATGCTATTTAACTGGCCAGGAACAGATTAACCGTCTATCTGCGAATATTCAGAAGGAGATAGCCAGTTATCTCCCACTAAGGGCCCTGTTTACTAAGATGCGTTAGTGTTTTAGCGTGCCTACACTTAGCGTGCTCGCTAACCATGTAGACGCCTATAGGGATATTGTAGGCACGTACATGGTTAATGCACGTACCTGGTTAATGTGCATTAAAAACGTTAATGCACCTATAACACTGCTTAGTAAACAGGACCCTAAAAATTCCCAGAAAGAAGTTAGGACTAGATTCCAGATAGCACGCCTAAAAATTTAGCTCTGAAATGAAATACGCCTAGGCATAGTCTATAAAGTACACCTAAATTTACGCATACTTCAAAGAATAAGCCTACATTTCTGAGCAGTTTATAGAATATGGCGAGCGCCCATCTACATGATTATATTTAGTTACAGGCAGTTAGGCGCAGACCAGGTTTGTTCTATTACAATGCGCATAGATTTTAGAAACGCCCATGATTCGCACATTCCACGCCTATGACCATGCCCCCTTTTCAACTATGTGAATTAGAATTTGCGTGCATCATGTTATAGAATACGCTTAGACAGTTCTGTGTATAAATTCTAATTAGTGCCAATTAGTGTTAACTGTATTATTAGCACTGATTGACTTGTTAGCTAATTAAGTTGTGTGTGCAAGTCCAGAATATGACTGGATTTGTGCGTGCAACTTATGTCACACTGTATAGAATCCTGGGATAAGCAGCTAATCGGTTATATCATGCGATATAACCGGCTCTCCACTAATATTTAGTGCATCACCAGCTAAGTTTGATGGGCTGCCGAAATAGCAGGCCTATCTTTGCCCAGTTTGACCAGTTTAAACTTAACCAGCCACCTCTGTATATTGGCTTGGCCAGTTAAGTTTAAAATGGCCAAAAATAAACCAGATATTCAATACCGATCACCGGAAACAGCCCGGCATTGAATATTCGGTCTTACTGCTGATCCCAAGAGTTAGCCAGGCTGCCTCCCGCAGTCTCAATATCGGCCTCATAAATGTTATTTTTTTCCAAAACTGTCCTAGAGTTCAGTATTTCTTGCTAGTTTCATATTGGGGGGGGGGGGGGGGGGAATCAATCTCCCATAATCCTTCCAATGGAGTGTTGCTCAATATGAACACTTTTCTGAAAGCTAGATGTCCCAGATAGCAGGTATAAATCCCACCGTCAATCTTTTTGGACATAGACATGCATTCTCTTTCTGAAATGGGACATATGTTTATTTTTTAGGCCAGTTCTAACCCTAACTAAAACACATGATTCCTTGCCATATGTATGTTTTTCACTTTAGATGAGTATATACCAGCTTTGAATAATCGAGATTTAGATGTTTTTGCAATATTATCATCTAAACACCAGTTTATACTTGTCTAGCATATTAATAGCACTTCTAAAAATAAGCAGGCTAACCCTGAAGTATAGTGCTTTAATAATAAATTTAAAAAAAAAACCTGTCCTTCCAGCTTCTGCTGTACCAAAATAAAGCACAAAAGAAAAATCAAGCAAAAATCTAATTTACAGGTCACTGATACAGATAATAAGCCTTTTTATTTTTCTATTCCCATTTAAGTTATGGTTTAGAGAAGACGGCACCACATTTCCCTTAGCTGTAATATGCAGATCTTCACATGCCACATCTGCCCACACTGCATAATCAGAGTCATAAGTACATAAGTATTGCCATACTGGGAAAGACCAAAGGTCCATCAAGCCCAGCATCCTGTTTCCAACAGTGGCAATCCAGGTCACAAATACCTGGCAAGATCCCAAAAAAGTACAAAACATTTTATACTGCTTACCCCAGAAATAGTGGATTTTCCCCAAGTCCATTTAATAACGGTCTATGGACTTTTCCTTTAGGAAGCCGTCCAAACCTTTTTTAAACCCCGCTAAGCTAACCACCTTTCCCACATTCTCTGGCAACAAATTCCAGAGTTTAATTACACGTTGAGTGAAGAAACGTTTTCTCCGATTTGTTTTAAATTTACTAAATTGTAGCTTCATTGCATGCCCCCTAGTCCTAGTATTTTTGGAAAGCGTAAATAGACGCTTCACATCTACCCGTTCAACTCCACTCATTATTTTATAGACCTCTATCATATTTCCCCTCAGCCGCCTTTTCTCCAAGCTGAAGAGCCTTAGCCGCTTTAGCCTTTCCTCATAGGGAAGTCATCCCATCCTCTTTATAATTTTCGTCGCCCTTCTCTGCACCTTTTCTAATTCTACTATATCTTTTTTGAGATGCGGTGACCAGAATTGAACACAATATTCAAGGTGCGGTCGCACCATGGAGCGATACAAAGGCATTATAACATCCTCATTTTTGTTTTCCATTCCTTTCCTAATAATACCTAACATTCTATTTGCTTTCTTAGCCGCAGCAGCACACTGAGCAGAAGGTTTCAACGTATCATCAACGACGACACCTAGATCCCTTTCTTGGTCCATGACTCCTAACGTGGAACCTTGCATGATGTAGCTATAATTCGTTTTTCTCTTTCCCACATGTATCACTTTGCACTTGCTCACATTAAACGTCATCTGCCCAGTCTCCCAGTCTTGTAAGTTCCGCTTGTAATTTTTCACAATCCTCCCGCGATTTAATGACTTTGAATAACTTTGTGTCATCAGCAAATTTAATTACCTCTCTAGTTACTCCCATCTCTAGGTCATTTATAAATATGTTAAAAAGCAGCGGTCCGAGCACAGACCCCTGGGGAATCCCACTAACTACCCTTCTCCATTGAGAATACTGACCATTTAACCCTACTCTCTGTTTTCTTTTAATCCACAATAGAACACTACCTCCTATCCCATGACTCTCCAATTTCCTCTGGAGTCTTTCATGAGGTACTTTGTCAAACGCTTTCTGAAAATCCAGATGCACAATATCAACTGGCTCACCTTTATCCACATGTTTGTTCACTCGGCGAAATGCCATCAAGATGGCTTCCTTTTCCTTCCAGTTAAGGTAGTGTGTGATCACTGTGTGGGGCCTTCATGTCTCTTGAGATTTAGTCCCTATTCTGTGCATCCCCTCACAAATAAAATGTGCTGGCTCCGGGTGAAGGCTAAACTTGTCAGGGATCCATTTACTAAAAATTAGGTATAGATTAGCGTCACTCACAGTCTATGGCAGGACCACCAGGGGTAGGTTATTATCCTGCTTATAATCGAACGAGAAAAACGCCCAAGTTCCGACCTAAATCGGGAGATGGGCGTTTTTCTCACAAAAACAAATAAAGCGGTATAATCGAAAGCCGAACTTTGGACGCTTTCAACTGCACTCCGTCGCGGATGCGGACAAAGTTGACGGGGGCGTGTCGGAGGCGTGGTGAAGGCGGAACTGGGGCGTGGTTATCACCCGAACAGAGATGGGCGCCTTTCGCCGATAATGGATGCGTTTGTAGCTAGAATTTAGGGCACTTTTCCTGGACCCTGTTTTTCCACGAATAAGGCCCCCAAAAGTGCCCTAAATGACCAGATGACCCCCAGAGGGAGTCGGGGATGACCTCCCCTGACTCCCCCAGTGGTCACTAACCCCCTCCCACCACAAAAAAATGATGTTTCACAACTTTTTACTTTCACCCTCAAATGTCATACCCTCCTCCCAAGCAGCAGTATGCAGGTCCCTGGAGCAGTTGTTAGGGGGTGCAGTGGACGTCAGGCAGGTGGACCCAGGCCCATCCCCCCCCCTACCTGTTACAATTGTGCTGCTTAATGCTTAGTCGTCCAACCCCCCCAAACCCACTGTACCCACATGTAGGTGCCCCCCTTCACCTCTTAGGGCTATAGTAATGGTGTAGACTTGTGGGCAGTGGGTTTTGAGGGGGATTTGGGGGGCTCAACACCCAAGGGAAGGGTGCTATGCACCTGGGAGCTCTTTGACCTTTTTTTTTGTTTTTGTAAAAGTGCCCCCTAGGGTGCCCGGTTGGTGTCCTGGCATGTGAGGGGGACCAGTGCACTATGAATCCTGGCCCCTCCCACGAACAAATGCCTTGGAGTTATTCGTTTTTGAGCTGGGCGATTTCATTTTCCATTATCGGTGAAAAGCAAAAACGCCCAGCTCACACCTTGGCGAATAAAACATGGGCGTCTATTTTTTTTGGAACATACGGTTCACTCCGCCCCTTCACGGACCCGTTCTCGGAGATAAATGCCCATGGAGATAGGCGTTTCTGTTCGATTATGCCCCTCTATGCCAGCTTTTGTTCTCCTGCTCATCCATCTGTTCTTGCAGGACCATGGTTTTCTTTCTAAGTTTCTTGATTTGCTGCGCCATGCATGTCCCGGCATCCTCCTGGTTAGAGATCCACTGCTCCACTTCCGCCAACTGCCTTTTCTGGGAATAAAACCTTTCATTTAGCTCATCAACTGCAGACTGCACCTTATTCAGACTATCTGCCAGGGCAGTGGATACCGAGCGGGTGATCTCCTGGATCCAATCTCCTGTGAGCACTGTAAAAGGTGTTGGTTCCTCCGCCATCTTGACAAAATAGTTTTCACTTTGTCCTGGGATGCTCTTGGAGGTTTTATGGGTATTCTGCACCTGAAAGCAAGCCGGATTGTGGCCCTTTCTCTCTGCAGGCTTAACCTCTTGGTAGGCAAATGATATTTCCTCCAGATAGGGGATCATTGCTGATTTTTTGCAAGATTTTGCCAGGTCCCTGCCTGAGCTCCACTCACACATGTCTCCCCAAGAAGACTGCATCACGTGACTTCCATTTCTAAATGTATTAGTGATGATGTGACTGTAGGGGAGTGTCATTAAGTGTGAAAGTTAGGTAATGGTCAAACAGGGGAAGAACTGAGTTGGAGAAGTTTGAGAGTAGGCAGTTAGAGAAAAAGACATAATTGAGGCAATTCGTTGCCAGAAAATGTGGTAAAGGCCATTAGCTTAGCAAAGTTTAAAAAAAGGTTTGGATGGCTTCCTAAAGGAAAAGTCCATAGACCATTATTAAATTGGACTTGGGGAAAATCCACTATTTCTGGGATAAGCAGCTGTTTTGTACTTTTATGGGACCTTGCCAGGTATTTGTGACCTGGATTGGCCACTGTTGGAAACAGGATGCTAGGCTTGATGGACCTTTGGTCTGTCCCAGTATGGCAATACTTATGTACTTATGCTTCATATGTACTTATGCAATGGCCATGTTGGTGTGTAGGGATGCTAAAGCACAGCTGTAGTTTGAATGAGGAGGGTGAAATAAAAAACTTTGAGGCCTAAGAGTCAGCGGGGTCTTCAACATGAATGTTAAAGAACCCAAGAATGAGGGAAGAGGAAGATAGATAGCTCAAGCAAGAAGGAAAGCCAGGAGTTAGTTAGTGAGAAAGGAGAACATAGGAATGTGTCAGCCAGGTACTTGTGATCTGGCTTGGCCACTGTTGGAAACAGGATACTGGGCTAGATGGACCATTGGTTTGACCCAGTATGACTACTTTTATATTGTTATGTTCTTATGGGTGGACTTAAAGGAAGAAAAGGAGTGAAAATGAAGTGGAAGAAGGAGTTGAAACCACAGGAAGAGGAGAATTGCAGTCCAGTACCACAGCTGTGGCCTAATAGGCTAGAACTATGGAAGAAAATGTATTTTCCATGACAAAGGACAGCAACTTAAGCAGAGTCTTCAAGGGAAAGTGAAGTATCAGTACAAGAAGAGAATAAGTGTAGTTGCGCTATAGGAAATAGAAGAGGAAGAGAAGATATAAATCTGTGGAGATGATATCATATGGCAAAGAGTAGATGGAACATGGAATAGCAGGAGCAGGGGCTTGGCTTCCCATTGAGGTTTGCCACAATAAAGAAAAGCCCAGCCATACTTTTTATATGATTATATTCTAAGGAAAAAGTAATCATGTAAAGTTGCACTTGTTTTTGATACGGGTATATTTTATTTTAGGAAACAAATCATCAATCTGAGTAGTTTTGATTTGTTCGAAATATGTACATACTTTCCTCCCTGTAACTCTTCTCCAAAATACTTTCTTCAACTTATGAGTAAAAATACACACATTGTGGGATAGCATATATTTTTACCAGTGTTCAGAAATGGTAAGTATCTATAAGCTGCTGTTATGAAGGGGGCGTGCCAAGATGGCGGATTGACTGGAGGACGCCTTTCTAGCTCCTGAACCTTTCCGTGGTGCAACGTTTTTTTTCTTCGTTCTACATTTTTCTTTTGTGCCTCAAATGCTGCACACTAAGCGGAAAGGAGCGGTTAAGAGCATACCAGCAGTTGCTCCGGAAACCGCTCTGTGTCAGACGACGCTCGAAAGGTACGCCACCAGCACTCCACGGTCGGCCAGCTTGAGTGGAGTTCCCACGGTGGGAGATGTAGGTGGAACGCCGTTCTCACAGGGAGGTGTAACAACATTGTCCTCGCCGGAATTAAATCCTCCGCCTTGCCCAGCTGGTCTCAGAAGCGAGCTTGATGTCCCGGAAGCGTCCAAAGTTGGTGAGAGGGGAACTCTCTCTGCCGGAGCTCAAACTGAAACGCTGGGGAAAGATATTAACACCGAGCAGCAAGCTCTTGAGGCGATAACCTTAGAATCTATCTGGGCTGCGATACAAACACAGCAACAGTTGCACCAATCGTGAGTAAATTAGACTTATTGACTACTGCCTTCGAGACCTTTAAGAAGGATTCGGAAAAAGTGAACATAGCTGCCCAAACGGATATCTCTAATCTAAAAGCTAAAACTGATATGCTTATCAAGGATAAACTAATGATACACCGAAAGATTGAACAATTTGAAAATTATAATAGGCGTTTAAATCTACGCCTTCTGAACTTTCCAAGAGCTGTAGAATTAACAGCGGCTGCAATGTTTAAAAAATACTTGAGTGAAGTGCTTCAATATTCTCCAGACCTGATTCCTCCTTTTAGTAAAGTATATTACCTTCCTGACTTAAAGCGCGTAGAAAAATTGAAAGGAACTGATGGTTTACAAAATCTGACCGATTTTCTTGAACAGTCTGATACTACAGTTCTGGAAAGGAAAACTTTACTAGTCTCAATGGTGTTTGAACAAGATTTAAATTCCTTAATGAAAATATTTTTCAGAAATTCAACAAAAATGTTTCTTGGTGATAGAGTTTGGATCTACCCTGATGTGGTGAAAACCACTCAGGATAGACGTAAAGCTTTCCTATCACTTAGAGAAGAGACACGAAGTTTGGGGGCCAGATTTCTTCTTTCTTATCCCTGTAAATGTTTAGTAAATTACCTTGATAAGAAATATGTTTTCTTTGAACCAGTGCAACTGAAAGAATTTTTACAAATGAAAAAAGTTACCAGTTAGTATTCTGAGTAGTAAGAAAATCAGGATTTATTATGTTAATACGTGGATATCTCCAGGCCTTCTTTGTTATCATTCAATTTCTTTTTAAAAAATATCACCGATGTTTCCTAATGCCCCTATCTCTATATCTTCATGTTGATTTCTTTAAATAATATTTACTCTGATTTTCTGTTGCAAGATGTAAATGCTTGTACTTGAATTGTGAAATTTAAAATAAAATAATAAAAAAAAAAGAATCTATAAGCCCATTTCTGAAGGTAAAACAACATTTTACCAATAGAAAGGGTTTTTATTATTGGCTTCCCTGTGATATGTCACTGCTTAGAGTCTTCTTCAGTCCCTATTCCATTTCTGTACATTGATACTTGTGAGACAACTACCAAGAATGAGAAGGGAAAGGGGATGGGATTTGATATATTGCCTTTTTGTGGTTACAGTCAAAGTAGTTTACATATTATATATAGGTACTTATTTTGACTACCTTATGAGGAGAGGTTAAGAAGGCTAGGACTCTTTAGCCTGGAGAAAAGGCGGCTGAGGGGTGATATGATAGAGGTGTACAAAATAATGAGTGGGGTAGAGCGGACAGATGTGACGCGTTTGTTTACGCTTTCTAACAATAATAGAACCAGGGGACACAAGATGAAATTAGAATGTGGTAGGTTTGCCGGAGAAGGTAGTGACGGCAGCTGGCCTTGCTGAGTTTAAAGGGGTCTGGACAGATTCCTGAAGGAAAAGTTCATTGGTCATTATTAAATTTTGGGTTTTTGCCAGGTTCTTGGGGCCTGGATTGGCCACTGTCGGAGACGGAGTGCTGGGCTTGATGGACCTTTGGTCTTTTTCCCAGCATGGCAGTGCTTATGTACTTATGAACCTGGGACAATGGAGGGCTAAATGACATTTTCAGAGTCACAAGGAGCTGATTTAAGAATTGAACCCAGTTCCCCTGGTTGTCAGGAACTGCACTAACCATTTGGCTACTCTTCCACTCCGTGATGTGTTTGAGGTTTTTTTCCCTGGGTTGAATCAGCCATACTTGAGATTTGAAAAATTTACAGCAGAAAGTTATAATTAACTTAGGCAAATAAGATGTAGTCATAAGTTAAAAGATGTGGTTCAAAGGCCCTGACCACCTCAGGAAAACCAAACAAACCCCATTTAAGCTATTTTTGGCTGATCCCAGTTCAGAATTGCATAATCCATCAGCAGCTTCATTACAATATTCATGAACATTATTATCTCCTTCAAAATATGCGGAGTCAGTCTCCTTATATCAGCAACATAGAGAATTTGCCAGAGGAAGCTTAATCAGCATGCTTACATTGTGATTTAACTACAAAGTAAAGGCAAGAGGTCAAAAATGCTTGTGCAGACTTCAATCACTGCACTGCCTGATTTAAATATACTGAATACATTATTGTGATCATACTTCATCAGCCTCAGTGGAAGTAAAAGGAGAAACAAAAGTAAATATAAATCATTGATAGAGAAAATGTGCTTCAGAATTTATACTGAATTTATTAAAAATGTTCTACCTCCAAGTGCATGGAAACAGACTGTTTGTTGTTTATGTGAATATATTGATCAATGTCTGTAACAGATTACAGTACCTGTATCTTTAACATGAATAAGACTATAAATCTCTGTAATCCTGTAGTTCCCTGTAATAGGCTCTTCCTGAGCACATGTCCTAGATTTCTGTGTAACACCCCTGACCTGGGGACTCCTAGCTTTGGGGTCCCAACCCTGTTGGAGTCTCCTGAGGGCAGTCTCCGCCGGTCCCTTACTCTTTGTGCTCAGTGTCTCCACCTGGGGAAAGAAGCATTTAGCAGGTAGGATTATCCTCTTCTCCCCTAAGAACTCCAAAATCAAGTTCAAAGCAAACTGTGGAAAACAAGACTGGCTGTTAGTTCAGGCAGGTGTGGGAGACATATATTCTTTCAAGTCCCCCCCCCCAAAAAAATCACTCTGGGGTCAGTAGTTTATGAAACTCAAATTGTTTATTTTTCAACTCCACAACAGCAGGAACATCTAACCAACATCAACTCTCCAACATTTAAGACAAGTCTTTTAAAACCACACTCCTGTATTCTCCTTTCTTGTATCTATGAACAGAAGCTTTTCAGCGGGACTATTTACACTTTTTACAGACCCCTGTCCATGCCTATCCCAGAGAACAGTGTCCCAAAGGCTGTGCTCCTCTCTTATTCTCAGGTTCAGACCCCCTATAGTCTGACCTCCCTCCAAGATGACCTTTGCATTGGCTCACACTGGCCTTGGGATGGGCACTCCCTGGCTTCGATCCCACACTCCTAGGCTTGGTCTCTCCTCTGCCCATCCGTAGCTCTCCTCTGTCCCAGTTGTATCTTTGCTGAGCCACAACTCCTCTTTACAGCCAATGATTTTACTTCTCTTAAATGGGATTCCACCTTACTCCTTCAGGTCAGTGGCAGGGGACCATCAGGCAACCAAAGACGCCCTAAAGGACAAACATTCGTATTTATCTCTTCCCAGTCTCCTACCCCATCACCCTTTAGTCTCAGGACACTATTTCTCTGCATTTTATTTCATAACTACTTCCCTTGGACTGGGCCTTCTCCCACCCAGGGACCTCCTGGTCACCCTCCCCCCCGCCCCCCCCCCCCCCAGTGACTCTCCACACGGACTTACTCTCCATAGTAATCCCTATCTAACAGAGGGTTACATCTGCGTCTTATGGGACTCTTTCTAATGTCTTGCCTGGTTCTCTGTGCATGCTGTTCTGGTTGCCCCCCATTCTCTCTCCATTGGGTTTGTAAGAGTTGGTCTGCAGCATTATCTCCTAAGGGAACTGTATCTGTCTATGCTGTACTTTGCTATATGACCCCTTTTTAAACCACTGTGACACTATCAAGATTTTACTAGTATTAAGGTATATACAGCATTACTTCTTAGCATGTTGCTGAACTCCTCTTGGCTTCTCTCTTGTAGGGAGAGAGAGCTGGTTGAGAACAGACTCACAGTTTGCAAGGCAAAAACTCTTGTCAAGAACATCTGAATTGTAAACTATTTTTCCTTGTTTGATTACTACATTAACAAAGATTTTGGTTCAAGAGTTCCGAGTCTTCTCATTATGATGTTCTATACTCTGGTTTAGCTGCATCTCATGCCAGGCATCAAATGGGCTAAATATTGGGAGTTGTAATAAATCTTGTGGGTCTCAGTGAAAATCTTGGAATTCTTCAGTAGCTTCAGGTTTAAAACATTGCTCAAAATGTCACATGTGTTGATGACAGAGGATGCTTAGCAAACAGAAGTTTTTGTGAATATACAATAGAAATCAAACAAAATAAAACATGGAAAAGAAAATAAGATGATACCTTTTTTATTGGACATAACTTAATACATTTCTTGATTAGCTTTCGAAGGTTGCCCTTCTTCCTCAGATCGGAAATAAGCAAATGTGCTAGCTGACAGTGTATATAAGTGAAAACATTCAAGCATTACTATGACAGTCTGACAGGGTGGGAGGATGGGGGTGGGTAGGAGGTATGCATGGGGACATCAAAGCATATCATTGATATTCTAACAGGATGGGTGTGGATAGGTGAGGGGAGGGTGATCAACAGAGACATACAGCTTTATGGTTTATAATGGGCTAGGAACCCCAGATCCTTGTTAAGTCCTTTCTGTTGGGTGTTAAAATATTCAATCATTCTGACTTCAAAGGTCTTACATTTTATTTTGTTTGATTTCTATTGATAACCTTAAGAGTGGACTAACACGGCTACCACACTCCTCTACTTGTGAATATACACAAACTGCCCAGATATTTAGAAGCCAGTTTCCTATGCAAAGAGAGCTCAAGTTGCATACATAATTAGCTGAAACAGGTGCTGAATGCTAGCAAAGGAAGAAGCTTCTGCAGATCCCCCATGTTTGCTCTAGCTACAAACAAAGGCCCTCATGATCAAAAGCAAACTCCGGTGCTATAGGCTGTTAATGCCATACTAGCGCCGGAGTTTGCTGCCGACCCATGATCAGAGCCCTCGAGCGTGTGAAACAACGCACTCGAGGGCTCTTAGCGCAAGTAGCATGCAAATGCATGCTAAACAAGGCTCAGCGCAAGTAGCTTGCAAATGCATGCTAATCAGGACTTAACGCATTCATCCCCAATGATCAGCGTCCAATGCTCCAAAGAGTGGGTCGCTGGCTGCGGCAAAATCTATGCCAGCTCCGAGCTGGCATTAGGGTTTGCGCCAATCATTGGGGAGGAATGGTGAGCCCTGTCCAGCATGTAGTTGCATGCTGGCAGGCCCCTGTTCCCCCCCCCAAAGCAAACGCGAACAGGGGGCTGGAGATCTGGTGGACCTCCGGTCCTCCCGACGATCCTCCCCCCCATGTTCAGGGAGGACTGGAGATCCGGATCTCCAGCCCTCCCTGAACTTGGGGGGGGGGGGGTGAGATCGTCGGGGGGGGGGACCGGAGGTCCGCCGGACCTCCAGCCTCCGTTTTGCCTTGCTCGGGGCAGGGGTAGTCAGGGCTTGGTGGTCCCATGGACCTCCAGCCCCTGCGTTTGACAGGTTTGGGCTTTTGACAGCCCAGACCTGTCAAACAAGTGCGGGAGAATTGTGCAGAGCGCAGGCTCAGGCACAATTCTCCCGCACCTCTACCCCTTGATCAGAAATAATAGCGCTGCTTAAATTTGCATGCATTATCTCTGATCATCGATGCAGAAAAGCCCTGCACTGTTCCAGCGCTATTTTTAGAGCGCTGTTTGGAACAGCGCAGGGCTTTTGATCATGAGGGCCAAAGTAACTATTGAGCACAACACAAGGCACATTTACTGCCTGCAAAGATATAAATAAATAAATAATATATATATAGATAGATAGATAGATAGATAGATAGATAGATAGATAGATAGATAGAAAAGATTATCATATAGATAGAAAAGATTATCATATAAAGGCTTCGTTCCGTCCCCCTCAGTCTTTCAGCTCAGTGCTACCAAGTCTAAGCAAAAAAGTAACAATTGTTGCACAGAGCCCAGGTTCAAAGTCACAGTACTTGAAAAGGAAGAAAAGTTTTATTCCTGCTAGTATAATTGTAAAAGCCATGGCCCAGTCAAGAGTTAATGGGTAAAGGCAAAGTCACTGAACTGATTGAGCAAAATGTCCATGCTGAAACAGGTGGCACTGGGAATGCAGCACAAGCCAGTCTTGAAAGTTAGAAAAGTTCTGAAAGTTTCAAAAGAACACACAAGCTTACAGAAAAGGCCAGAGAATATTATAGGCAAGTACCTCTTTATTTTGGACAAGCTGTGGTTTAAAGTGGAGAAAGCTATGTTTGAGGTTTCAAAGGCAAAGCTCATAGAACAATTGCTGTCATTCTATTAGCAGTACCAACACAAGTTAGAAGAATATTGACAGTTTTTAAGGAGGAAATGCACAGTAGATAGCTTATCCAAGAGAGAGCGAGAGAGAGAGAGAGAGAGATACAGATCTTACATGCCAAGCCATTGTGACAGATGCAATTAAAGACACATAAACAGTGGATTTTCTCCACGTCCAATTCATAAATAAATAAGTATTGCCATACTGGGGCATACCAAAGGTCCATCAAGCACAGCATCCTGTTTCTAACAGTGGCTAATACAGGTCACAAATACCTGGCAAGATCCCAAAGAAGTACTAAACATTTTATACCGCTTATCCCAGAAATAGTAGATTTTCCCCAAATCCAATTTAATAATTGGATTTAATAATGGTCTATGGACTTTTCCTTTAGGAAGCCATCCAAACCTTTTTTTAAACTCTACTAAGCTAATTGCCTTTACCACATTCTCCAGCAACAAATTCCAGAGTTTAATTACACATTGAGTGAAGAAACATTTTCTCCGATTCGTTTTAAATTTACTACTTTGTAGCTTCATCGCATGCCCCCTAGTCCTAGTACTTTTGGAAAGCATAAACAGACGCTTCACATCTACCCTTTCAACTCCACTCATTATTTTATAGACCTCTATCATATCTCCCCTCAGCCGCCTTTGCTCCAAGCTGAAGAGCCAATGCTACCCCTCCACCAATTCGATCCACCCTATCACTATGATATAATTTGTATCCCGGTATGACAGTGCCCCACTGGTTATCCTCCTTCCACCAGGTCTCAGAGATGCCTATTATATCTAATTTTTCATTTAGTGTAATATATTTTAACTCTCCCATCTTATTTCTTAGGCTTCTGGCATTCGCATATAGACATTTCAAACTATGTTTGCTGTTCCAATGTACATCATGCTCAGTACTTGACAGTATTAATATGATATGTTTTGTCTGATTTTTATTTGTATTTAAGGACACCTGATCTACTACGGTCTCTTTTGCAACCTCACTATCGGGATACCCTATCTTCCCTGTTTTGGTGATATCATTGAAAGATAACTTATCCCGAACCAAGCACTTTTGAGCGGCTGTTGGCCTTCCCTCAGTTTCTAGTTTAAAAGCTGCTCTATCTCCTTTTTAAATGCCGATGCCAGCATCCTGGTCCCACCCTGGTTAAGATGGAGCCCATCCTTTCGGAATAGGCTCTCCCTTCCCCAGAATGTTGCCCAGTTCCTTACAGATAGTGTCCTCCCTGCACCATCATCTCATCCACGCATTGAAACTCTGGAGCTCTGCCTGTCTCTTGGGCTCTGCGCATGGAACGGGTAACACTTCAGAAAATGCTACCCTAGAGGTTCTGGATTTGAGCTTTCTACATAAGAGCCTAAATTTGGCTTCCAGAACCTCTCTCCCACATTTTCCTATGTCATTGGTACCCACATGTACCAAGACAGCTGGCTCCTCCTCAGCACTGTCTAGAATCCTATCTAGGTGACGCTGATGTCTGCCACCTTTGCACCAGGCAGGCAAGTCACCAGGCGACCCAGCTATCTATATGCCTAATGAATGAATCACCAACTACAACAGCTGTCCTAACCCTTCCCTCCTGAGCAGCACTTGGAGACATATCCTCAGTGTGAGAGGATAGTACATGCCCTGGTGGGAAGGTCCTGGCTACAGGAGTACTTCCTACTTCACCAGGGTGATGCTCTCCTTCTAGGAGGCCTCATTCCTCCAAGGTAGCACAGCTTACACATCAGAAATCCCTCCCTGCCCTCCCGGAATGACCCCCAAACCTCCTGTCTTGGTAGGCCTCCTAGGCCTATCTGATAAACCTGGTGATCCAGTGGGATCGATGGGAGCAGGAGCAAAGGCCACTCACTCCTGCACCTTGTGAGCTGCCGTGAGGAATTGTGGAAGCCATGTTCTCTTTGCAACTCTAAGAGATAGGAGTAAGTGGCATTTGCTCCTGCCCCCATTGATCCTACATGACCACCATGGATATCAGGTATGCCCAGGGGGCCTACCGACATGGGGGAAGTTAGAGGGCCATTCTGGGGGAGGTGGAAGGGAGTTTATGATTTGTGGGTTGGAGGAGAAGGAAAAAATGTGGGGGGCTTTTTGAGGGGATCAGGGAGTTGAAAAAAAATGTTATGCAAGTCTCGGCAGATAATCAGTGCTGGGACTTGCATAAATGTCTTTGCAAGCCCAGGCTGAATATCAGTTGGGACATGCATAAGCTCCAGTGGCCAAGACCCTTTCAGTTGGCCTGACACTGAATACTGGGAGATAATTTAGCCAGCAATGGTAAGTTTTTAAAAAAATGCTCACTGTTGTTGGCTAAATATCAGCCGGTATCTGCTCAAAATTAAAAGCAAGTTATGCATTGACTTGGAGCTGGGAAATGTATAACTTGCTAATATGTATTGTTTTTTTGTAATGCTATACAGAAAAAAAATTGATCGTAACAATTATCTGCGATTTAACAGCTTTCATCCAAATAGGCTTAAAGCAAGCCTCCCCATTAGCCAATTCTTGCGTCTTCGGAGAATTTGTTCTATTTAGATGAATATAAGAGGCAAGCTAAGAACCTAACTGATAGATTCTTGCAGCGGGGATACCCGATGAAGATAGTCAGGAAAGCATATTTATGGGCCTGCTATACACATAGATCTTTGTTATTACATTACAAGCAACCCGCTAAGATGGATAAACTTTTTTGCGTTCTACCATATTCTCAAGTCTCGGGTGCAGTGACAAGGGCCATCCATAAACATTGGCATTTGCTGTAACTGGATTCATGCTTTTTTGATCATCCAATTATTGCTTTACAACGTGGTAAAAATGTGGGAGAATTGGTTAAATATAAACCTCATAAAATGATAAAGGTGTTAAATGCCAAGCATAGTAGGTGTGGATCCTGTCAATGGTGTGCCTTGACTAAGGAAGGGAATTGCTGAACTGCCCCCCTCACCCATCATAAAATTCATGCATATAGAAACACTGACTATAATACAAGAAATATAGTATACACTATTCAATGTCCCTGCGATAAAATCCATATAGGGAGAAGTAGTAGACCTGTCAAAATTTGTCTAACAGAACGTAAATCTAAAATCACTAAGCAAGTAAAAGAAGCTCTCTTAGTCCAGCATTGAATACAATTCAATCATACCACACCTGATTTACGTTGGAGAATAATAGATATAGTGATAAAAGATATTGAGGGAGGCAATATCGAGCAGCTACTCAATCACAAGGAGCAAAACTGGATTTGATAGATCCTGCTATTGGCTGGTGGGGTCACCTGACCTTCACTTTAAAACAGTCTGAGAGAGATGCCTCAGCCATGTTGGCTGATGGGGTCTGAGCTTTTTGATACTCTGAAGAGACATAAAGGTAATCGACTATGCTAACGTAGTTATATGATAAATTGGTAAAATATATTGCTGCTTGATGCTTGACTGATATGTTTTTCTCATAGGGGCATACCTTGAAAAAGCTTTCCCAGCGAAACACGTGTCGGTATGCAGCCCCGACTCTCAGTCTGACAAGACATTGAGACTTTAAAGCTAAGTAAAAAGATGTTGTCTTTCTAATAATAATATAGTAAAAATCTATAAAAAAACATATATATATATATATATATATATATATATATATATATATATATATATATATATATATATATATATATATATATATAATTAAGACCAATGATGAGAAAGGTATGAATTATGTCACCATAAGTGAAATGATACATGATGCATTGCCAGTGTACGGAGTTCTACCTCTGATGGTCTGAAGATAAAACCACAATAAAAAAAACACTTGTATGTATATTTAAACAGTGATCATAATATAGCTCTATATTGTTTAAAAATATATACGTACAGATATACAAATAATATTGGTAGAGCATATTACTAAATATCTCCTTAATTCTAAAAAGTTGCTTGCACGATTTTACACTTAAACACAAAGCTGCACACACAAGTTATATAAAACTGTCAGTTGTGCACATAACTTAATATAATTAGCTGCTAATCGGTATTAATTACCTCTTACTGGCTTTAATTAGTGTTGATTTGGCATTAATTAGCAGTTTCACATGCAACTGCTTTTGTTCAGGATTCTGCTCATTACACGTTTAAAATCCACAACATACAACTGAAAGAGGGGTGTGAACCTGGGAGGGGCATAGTTGGGACAGGGGCATACCTAGACCTTATTTTCACACATTACAGAATTCATAGTAACATAGTAGATGATGGCAGAAAAAGACCTGCACGGTCCATCCAGTCTGCCCAAGATAAATTCATATGTGCTACTTTTTTATTTGTACTGTCCTCTTCAGGGCACAGATCATATAAGTCTGGCCAGCCCTATCCCCGCCTCTCAACCACCAACCCCGCCTCCCACCACCAGCTCTGGCACAGACTGTATAAGTCTGCCCAGCACTATCCTCGCCTCCCAACTACCAGTCCCGCCTCCCACCACCAGCTCTGGCACAGACCGTATAAGTCTGCCCAGCACTATCCCTGCCTCCCAACTACCAGTCCCGCCTCCCACCACCAGCTCTGGCACAGACCGTATAAGTCTGCCCAGCACTATCCCCGCCGCCCAACCACCAGCCCCGGCACAGACCGTATAAGTCTGCCCAGCACTAGCCCCGCCTCCCAACCACCAGCTCTGCCACCCATTCTAGGCTAAGCTCCTGAGGATCCCTTCCTTCTGCACAGGATTCCTTTATGTTTATCCCACGCATGTTTGAATTCCGTTACATAAATTCTAGCATTTAGGTACCTAATTTCCCATCCACTTTGGGCATAGGTCTCACCCAAATCAGCCTTCTGGTTTCACCACTGTGGGAATGTAATTCGTCTTGAACTACTACTTAAAGGACATGTTTTAAATCTAAAAAAATGTGCATCTGGCAACTGAATCATTTATCCATTTAGTTTAGCACTGCTACCTATATGATGCTGAATATTCTATGACACTTAAATTAATTTAGTGATTGCTCCAGCTCAAAATTGAGCCCTATGTGCATGTGCCTCTGGCTGAAAGTTTTTGACAAGTGATTTGGGAAGGGGATGTGAAGCAGGGAATTGAACCCCTCAAAGTGGTAGTAAATAATGGCTTGCGAAAGAGATGACACTTCTAATTGAACTGAATACTCAGGAGATTACTGTGAGCCAAAAAAAAATGATAAAAGAGAATTATATTTTTATATATGATCTCACAAAGATAGACTTTTATTGAGGGGTCAACTTATATAAATCAGAAGTTGAAGGCTACAGGTTACGTACACAAAGTAATTTGCCCAGGGATATCAAATTCTGTTTTTCCCAGACATTTTATTGTTTTATTATGAAAAAGGGTAGGTTACAACAAGTGAAGTTGCAACAAAACATTGAGTAAGTGATATAATAAGTTCTGTGAACTAACAAGGATGCCCAGAGTTATATGATATAACATACAGTGTAATTTGTACATTCAAAAATATATTTGTCTAATCCTTTCCAAACAATATGACTGATGTTTAGTGAAGAGATATTAAAGCTTGTGTTTGCAGATCTACTTCTATTGGATGCCATATCCCATTTTTCTTCAGGAGTGATCCAGTTTGATATTCCAACTTATAAAGTCTGAAAACTGAGAGTCACTAGTGATGGACATTGAGTTTAGATGAGTCTTTCCAGTTACTTAAAACCAGTTGTTGACCAATGGTTAATAAAATATCCAAAAAAGATTTATGATGATCTGGTAAGCTACCTGGCACTGCACTGGATCTCTACCACTATTTATTGCAGGGGACTCTAATACTCCTTTAGATCATTGGCTAGACAGGCATTCAACCACTCCTTTAACTACTTTATAAACAAATATACATCTAAAATCCCTTATGTCTCGTTAACCTTTTAGACCCATGGAGATCTCTCCATCCAGACCACAGAGATTTACAATTTTTTCTGCTCCTCACTACTCCTTCTCCAGAATAGATTATTTTTTGATTTCCTCCTCTCAAATGTCATCTATTCTACACTCCAAAATAAATCCCATCATCATATCTGACAATGCTTATGTCACCATAACTTTAAACTCGCCAGAAGCCCCTCAAACTAGATCCCCTCTATGGAGACTCAATATGAGGCTTCTAGCTGAGGAAGATGTCCAAAGGTGAATTCAAACATCTATTCAAGAATTTTCTCTGATCAACATAAAACCTGATTCAGACCCCCTTATTTTATGGGAAGTTTTTAAAGTATCTTTGAGGGGAGAATTAATATCTATTTCAGCTTATAAAAATAAAGAAAGATTTGCTAAACTTAATGATCTGGAAAAACAAATTAAGACCCGTGAACAACAGTTGTTACAGCATAATACCAGGGAAACGTTATATTCTCTATATCAATTGAAATATGAATATAATAAATTAGTGAGCAGGCTACTAAAGAAATCTTTCAAACTAAAGCTAAATATTATGTGGAAGGAAATAAAAGTAGCAAGCCCTTAGCCAACTACCTTAAAAGGAAAAAAACCTCTAAGTTCCAATCCCCATAATCAAAATAAAATAAAAGTCACTTCCACCATTGATATTTCTAAAATATTCCATCAGTTTTATTTCAACCTATATCAGTCTGAAACCATGCCTAGGAATAAGTCCCTGAACCTTTTCTTGAAACTTTATCCCCACCTAAATGAAATGATTCAGACAACGATATTTTAACCAAAATAATAGAGGAAGAGGAAATATTACAGGTGTTAAAAGAATCTCCATCCGGCAAATCTTCTGACCCAGACAGACTCCCAGTAGAATTCTACAAATTATATAAATCCATACTGATGCCACATTTGAAGAATTTATTCAATTTCTTTTCTCCTGAAACAGTTTCTAAAAGTCGCTTTTCAGATGCAATAATAACTGTACTTCCAAAACCCAACAGGGATACTAAATTAGTACAAAATTATAGCCCCATTTCATTACTCAATATGGATTATAAAACTTATGCAAAAATTCTCGCTAACCAAATAAAAAAAATCATTGGCACAATTATATCACTATGCTACTCTTAAGGAGACCTGCTTTTTACAGTGAGGTGAATAGTATCACCAAATTGTTAATATAACGGTACCTCACTTTACACCACATTGATTCATAAATATCAAGTTTAATAAGACAATATATAACACCTTACTTGTACAAATATTCCTTTCCTACAGCACCAGTGTCTTTCAACAAAAACTATGTGGTTGTAGTACCAAGGATTGTGTCTCAAGATAGAAACAGCACAATAGAGGACTCAAAAATGGACTATTAAATTGATTAGGCATCATTGAAAACTGATGAGGTGTGGACCTATGTTCGCATTGCAAATAACAAAGTGGTTAGAAAAGAATATTTGTACAAGTAAGGTGTTAAATATTGTCTTATTAAACTTGATATTTATGAATCAATGTGGTGTAAAGTGAGGTGCCATTATATTAACAATTTTACATTTATATCACCCCATCAGGTTGTTTTTATGCAAGGTATGTTTAGACTATTTTCCAAACAAAAAAAAAACAGCACCATGGGCCTTTAAAAATGGAACACAGTTCTTTAATGAATGAGCCTTGACAAAAAGACCCGACACGGGCTGTGTTTCGGTGACTAGCACCTGTGTCAGGGGTCACAGTGATGATGTGGAAAACTTGGGGAATAACTTGAATATATTCCTCTACAATATATTATTCCTTACCCCACGTCTCATATAGTAAAAGCTACAAAGCAACAAGGTCTTTTTGTCAAGGTTCATTCATTATTGAACTGTGTTCCATTTTTAAAGGCCCGTGGTGCTGTTTTTTTTGTTTGGACTTTAGTTTGTACTTCATTTCCTCTCTTTTGTTATATCCATATCTAGACTATTTTTCCATCTCTTACAGCTAGCCAAAACCAAAGAAGACCCTGTCATTGCGCTATCGCTAGATGTGGAAAAAGCCTTTGACAGGATGGAATGGTAATATTTATTTCATGTTCTTAAATGGTTTGGAGACCAATCAAAGTTTATTGATAACGTCAAAGTCCTTTATACCAATCCTACAGCTCGTATACTAGCCAATAACCAACTTTCTGATTTTATATACCTACATCGAGATACAAGACAAGTTGTCCCTTATCCCCCTACTTATTTAATATAGCACTGGACCGTTTAATTCTAGCCATCAATAATTCAACTGTAATTACCAACCTTTCTTATAATTCAGAAACTTTTAAAGTTATGGCATATGCGGACAATATTCTACTTTGTATTTCTAACTCTACATCCTCCCTGCCTGAGATTTTTTTCTTAATACATGCTTTTTAATCTTTCTCAGGCTATAAAATCAACCAGATTAAAACTGAGGTTCTCCCCCTAAATGTCCGTGCCACATCAGATTCAGTGAGGCCATATGGCCTAGTATGGGTCCCATCCAAACTCAAGTATTTAGGAATAGAACTTTATGATACGCTTCCAGAAACTATCCACCACAATGGAGAAAAGATTTCACATGCTTAATTATTATCAACATGGCATCCATTCCACTTATCATGGTGGAGTAGACTTGAAACTATTAAAATTATGGGTTTCCCCTAAAATCAACTGTATATTAAGTATGAACCCTATACTATTCCCAAAATCATTTTACAAGCAAATTGATCATGTTGTTATGATCGCTGTTTCCCAGGGGAACCAATACCATTCCCTCTTGTACTATGCCCTGCACTCCACCAAGGACTAAAATGGCTTCCCGTTTTGTCGTTTCCTGGACCAGTTGCTCCAAGAGGCAGTCGCCGTAATCAAAAGCAGGCTCCGTTGGATTTGAGCCAAGCATGGAGCTCTAGAAATGACTTTCTTTTCCGGGCCATGGACTTGGCGAGATCCAGAACTATGAGGATTTTCTTTCCTTCTAGCTGGAGTGCAATGCTGGAACAGGCTGCAGTGAGAATTTGAAGTGCATGTTGAAAATGGTGTAGTTTTTCAACTACAGGTCAAGGATGAGATTGGCCTTATTTCAGATGAGATGGAGCGCAGTGCGTGTGCTCAAATTTCAGCGGCAGACTGAAGGTGATATTCAGCAATTGAGGGAGCTGTTTCATTAGAAATTCAATGAGGTTGGAACCTTCAATTCCTTTCTGTAGTCCAAGGATCAGTATATTGTTGCAACAGGACTGGTTTGATAAGTTCTCTATTTTCATCTGCAGTTTTTTTGAAGCGCTTCAATGAGGCCTCTTCATTTTTGGTAATTGCAAGTGCCGCCTGATCAGCATGCTGTTCCAGAGATTCTACATGTAGCTGAAAAGCAGTGAGCGATGTGGTAATAGCAGAAATTTGTGCTTTCAGTTCACAGGTGGCATCAAAATGCTTAGAAGAAAGATCCCTTAGTACTCAAATTTCGTCAAACATAACCTCTGACGATGAAGGTATGCTTTTACTGTGAGAAGGCTACTCGGGAGAAGGCCTATCTTGCTTACTTCATTTTGCTCCTGTTGAAAGCGAAGTGTGAGAGTCTTGCTTGCTTTGTTTGATAGTAGTCATATTTAGATGTGTAACGAAGCAAGTGTTATTCTGTAACGGCATAAAAACAGAGAAAAATGAAGGCAAATAAAGGGGATGGGACTTGATATACCATCCTTCTGTGGTTACAATCAAAGCGGTTTATATGTTATATACAGGTACTTACTTTGTACCTAGGGCAATGGAGGGTTAAGAGACTTACCCACAGTCATGAAGCCACAGTGGGAATTGAACCCAGTGGCCTATCCATTATTATTATTATTTGTTATGTTTCCTATACTGTTTATTGTAAGCCACATTGAACTCAAACTTGTTTGGGATAATGTGGAATATTGTAAAGCTCCCAGCCACTGGGTGCTTTGGAAATGCAGCCCTCTGCTGGCTGGAGTCTTACTTGCTAGGCTCCTTGGAGTTCCCTTGGCTCTCAAGCCAAGCTACATATTGTAATTGGCCAGACAAACTGCTCAGCCACAGGCAGTTCCAACCAAAGCAGTTCAAAACAACCTATGGTAAATCCCTGGTAACTGTAGGAAAAACAGCACAGAAGGAAACAGTTCAAGACAAAGGGGCTTCCTTTTTAACCCCCCTCAAGGTATTCTTGAATTAAGCCCTCTTGAGGCTCCCTAGCACTTGGCTTTAGGATAGTTTATAAAGACATGTACCCTTCCTGCTCTCTACCCAGCCTCACTGGCCTAGGCTCCTAAGCAAGACTCCAGCTGGTCTTCTCCCAGTCACTGGAAAGCACCCAAATCAATATCCTGGGCTCCTCCCTTACTCAGGGTGACCGCTCCACCGTACTTTCCTCCTGCTAGAAATCCCTCTCCGTTATGTCCCGTGGGCCTCAGTCACTCCTCTGGTCCATGGCCAGTGACCCACAGTATTTCCCTGGGACTCCCACAAGGATTCTCCAGACTTCACAAATATACAAATTCGGCAGTCAACATATGCAAATTCACTTTATTAGGACTTAGATTCAGTCGTGTGGGGAACAACTTCTTTCCAAGTATCCTTCACTTGCAAATACACTGACTGAGCCCCTTTACTTTGAGAGACAGGGGTCTTAGTGTAAAACAGCCACCACCCCTGGATAGGACTTCTTCACTCTCATTGAACTTACAGTCCTATCCTCTACCCCACGGCTGTTAGTTCATTTTAAATAAGTCACAAGTCCATCACAACAGGACCTGGTATGTACCTTCACTTTTAGGGTCTGCTTCTCGCTCTCTCTTCCCTCTTCCAGGTACTCCTCCTCCAGCAGGCTTCCCAGGCATCAGGTTCCCCTCTCTTCCTCCTTAGCTCCTCAGGAGGTACTGTTTATATAGGGCTGCGACTAGCCCACCACACCCCTTCTGGGCCCCTCCTCCCACTTCTGGAAGGGTCCAGAGCCTTCTAGGTGCCCTTCTCTTAGCAGGGAACCGCTGCTGCAGATACTCCCTGGTCCCCATGCTCAGACCTTAGCTGGAGCTCCCTCTTCTGGCCCCTTCAGGTCATTACCCTGATGTCCCAATTGGAGCTCCTCCTATGGACCATATCATGGCATTTTCCCTATCTCTTGTAGGAGAGCGCCCCCTAGCGGCCTCCTCAGGGTAGGGCAACCACTGTGTTTATCACAATATAAATGTTACAAATCAATCAATCATTCCAGTCTGCCCATCCATGCCATCTACTTTCCCTTTTACTCCTTTGGAGATCCTATTTACGTGTCCAAACTCTCTTGAATTCAAATACAGTTTTTTGTCTCCATCACCTCCACAAGGAGGCTGTTTGACGAAGTCATCACCCTTTCCATGAAGTATTTCCTCCGGTTACTTCTGAATCTATCCTCTTTCACCTTAACTTACAGAGGGGCCCTTTTACTAAGGCACGTAGATGCCTACGCTCGTCCAATGCGCGTCAATTTGGAACTACTGCCTGGTTACCACGTGCCCCGGGCGGTAATTCCATTTTTTACACGTGTCCAATACACACAGCAGAAATTATTTGCTATTTTCTACTGCGTGGAGCTAACCGGGCGGTAATTGGCAGTGTACACAAATTGACGATTACCGCCCAGTTAATGCATGAGACTTTACCGCTAAGTCAATTGGTGGCAGTAAGGTCTCAGGCCCAAAATGGACATGCACAAATTTTAATTTTGCTGCATGTCCATTTTCAGTCCCCCTAAAAAAGGCCTTTCTTGCAGGTGCGCTGAAAAATGGACCTATGCGTGTCCAATACACACACCTACACCAGTGCAGGCCATTTTTCAGCACGCCTTAGTAATAGGACCCCATAGTGTGCAAATGCAAGGGGCATACACATAGAAGGAACATGGGCAAGGCTCTAACTTGTGTGTATAACTTACAGAATACTGTAAGTTACACATGCTCCGGCTGCATTTAGGCACCTGCAATTATATCATGTCTATGGCTGGTGTAATTGCAGACACATAAATTTTAGGCATGCTGGTACTGGTTTGCACTAGTATTCTACACAGTGTCTGGAAAAAAATGGACCCCTTACATAGTTTCAAAATGTTTTGCAATCATTCAAGCATTTAGTGTGAGCTTTGAAAATACAGAAGTCTAACCTTTATTAGGAACCTCCCTTAGCACACGCTTTGCGCCATCCCCCTAATTCTGTAAAAGTTGCAAAAAATTGTGGTTGCAAATCTGGACACGCGCCAAATTTGCACACACAATGTAATTGAAAAATGAGATAATTAGCACCGATAATTGTTTTTTTCACTAATTAGATTTAATTGGAATATATGCATGTAAATTCCCATGCCTAAATTTTATACATGAGTTCCAAAAGGGGGCATGGAACTGAGAGGGTCATTTTGGGCATTCCTATAATTAATGCACATAGTTATACAATAAAAGGAAAATGCACCTAATTTAGGTATGTTCATTTGTATACCATGTTAAAGTTAGGCGCCATTCCCAGGCATAAGTGGCATTCTCTAAACCATGTCTAACTTTAAACATGGCTTATAAAATAGCGCTTTTTTCAGTGCTGATTTTTTCAGTGTCATATATACAATTCACCCCTATATGCCTTATTTGGTTGCAAAAATTTAATCGCAACTTTATCTTCTTCGCTAAACGCCATTTTGTTAAAACATCTTAATGGTCACTTCCTGAATGATGTCACTTTGAAAACAGGGATCATCCAGTTTTTAGAGCATCTTGGAGTAACACCTGTGAATACTAGTAATAATTTTTTTAAATAATAGTACATTTGTTTTTGGGTTATTTGGAAAAACATTGAAGTCCCCCCCCTTTTCCATACGCCATATATAATGGAATTTGGCTGCCCTGGTGCTATTATAGAATAGACTTCCATCACGTGTCTTCAGGATGCCTAAATGGAGGTGCTCAGTTGTAGAATTGCCCCCTTAGATTGCAAGCTCTTCAAGGCATTACAGCACTGCATAAATCCAATAGCACTAAAAAATTATTATTATTTTACAAAATTTATAGATCACACTATCCTTCAATTCTAGGCTAATTACATAATAACTAGAGCTAAATCAAATAGCATATTTTACTGTTTGGCCAAATACAAATAATGAAGAATATTATTGCGCCAAATATGAATAATGGTCATTGAGCTTTAACATATATAATAAAAGAAGCAACATGAAATCAGAGATCAAATGTTTATTTCAGTAGGGTTTAGCACAACAGGGGTCTAGATTATTCATATTCGAATTTAAATCACTGTCTGAATACAAATAATGTATTCGGGGGCGAATCGAATACAAATATTTGGTACAGCTCTAATAATATACACAATACAGCATTACATTAAGAGGCAAAGACCAATAAAACAAGACAAAGCAGCAGCCACAATAAAATAAAAATGTATGCTGTATATATCAGCAGAGCTATGAGTACTAATTAATAAGCAATTTCAGTTATGGTGTGACCAAAGCACATTAAAGAAACTAAGGAATCAATGTCTGACACTTGTGTGTTTAAGAGGGGTCACAGGGATAGGTCACACCTGATCGGCCAGAAATGATCTATTGAATTGCTAGTTTTCTGTTCCAGGGTAGTACATCATTACATCATGCAGTCCTCTGAAATTCCCATTGCAGAATGCAAATTTCTGTTGCTGCTTTTCATAGCTACCGCCACCATCATATGAAAGAAAGGGATTATTAAGGGGTCCTTTTACCAAGCTGTGGTAAAAAGGGCCCTTGTTTTTGATGAGCGCTGAGGCCCCTTTTTTACTGCAGTGGGTAAAAGGCTTTAAAAAAAAAAAAAAAAAAGAAATTGTCATGTAGCAGGTGAACCACTTGCTGCGTGGCCATTTCTTAGGGGGAGCACTTACTGCCACCCTTTGAGATGGCGGTAAGGGCTCCCGGGCTAACTCAGCGGTAACTGGGCAGTGTGTGGCACAGCCCAATTACTGCCGGGTAAACACCAGCACTACAAAAATTAAAATATTTTTGTAGAAACAGAAGTGGTGTACACTGGGGGTGGGAACTGCCACTGGGCTGCTGCTGCTGCCACATCGTAAAAGACCCCCTCAGTGACTTAAGTGTAAGAACAAGCCTCTTTAAAATCTGTAATCTAAATAATCTATCATCCTTTTTATTGATCTCACTTTCCCTATTCACCAAATTATTTTAATGTTTTTCCTAATTTAATTGCAAACCATCTGCCTGCACCCTCCGCATGCAAACAAATTTGTTTTGTGTTTTATCTCTGTATCCTCTGCCTCTCCATTTTCTGAGTAAGAAGCTCATACCTAAATCTTCACTACCCAAGCAACAAAGGCCTCAAATACAAATCAACGTATGCATCCAGCTTTTCCTATTTAAGCGCACAACTATGGAACGCTCTGCCAAATATAGTAAAAACAACATACGACCACCTCAATTTCCGGAAAGAACTAAAAACAAACCTGTTCGGGAAGGCATATCCCACCGATCCAACATAAAAGACTGACTACCTGCAACACAACAAAACTAAAGATTGTATTAGACACACCCAATTTCCCCCTTCCTCCCTAAGTTCCCCATTATATCAACCATATATGAACCCTATTCTTACGCAATAACACCTTGTATTTGTTCATACCGGAACTGGCGAACACCATTACAGTACTCTGTAAGCCACATTGAGCCTGCAAATAGGTGGGAAAATGTGGGATACAAATGTGACAAATAAAATAAATAAATAAATAAATAAATAGTGTTATAATTTATAAGATGCTTTTTGAATCAGGATTCACCTCAGTTTATAAAATTTATCAACTCAACCTCAGGCATTTGAATTCTGATGGTCAACTGACCTAATACTTCAAGGGAATTCATCAGCCTGCCTCAGTAAAAAATCAGGCCCACAGGGAGTTCTACAAAAGCCACTGCATGATAAGTTCTGTTATGCAGGTCCAGGTCATATTTAGCCTAGACCTGCATAACTGTCATATCTGGGCCCTGGCTGACTATTGGCTAGGTCCTCATAAGCTCCGGTAGCCAGCTCACCTGAAATTAGCTCCACTATTCAGTGCCTGTGGAAGTGGGGAACTGGGTTCAATTCCTATGGCAGTACCTTGTGGCTCTGGGCAAGTCAATGCCCTCCATTGTCCCAGGTACAAAATAAATACCTGCATATAATATGTAAACTGCTTTCATTGTAACCACAGAAAGGCAGCATATCAAATCCCATCTCCTTCCCTTATAAATAATAGGCTATTTTAATACATTTAACAAAAATATGTAATATGTGAACAGTGATGACTGCTGCTTACTCTATAGATAGGTGCAATATTCAGCCACTATCTATTCAGCTATACAGTTGAAGGTAGGGCAGCCTTTTCAGTGGCCTAAATTAAATTGCTTAGTTATTGACAAACACCCACAGAGTTAGACAGAACACCCATACTCTGCCATCGCTCCACCCTGGAAAGATCCAGAAAGTGCCAGAGTGCTCTGCAAGAATTTTCAGTGACACTATCCAGATAACAAAAGAACACAAGAATAGCCATACTGGGTCAGACCAATGGTCCATCTAGCCCAGTATCCAGTTTCCAACAGTGGCCAATCCAGGTCACAAGTACCTGGCAGAAACCCAAATAGTAACAACATTCCATGCTACCAATCCCAAGGTAAACAGTGGCACTGAAAATTGGCAGGCAAGGCACTCATCTGTATAGCTGCAGCTGCTATATGGATAAGTGCTTTTAAATTGACCCAAATATTGCTATAGGGCTCTTCTCAAGCATAAATACATTGTTCCTATGAGACCATATTTTTCTGTTATACAGAAATACTATAACTAAATATATGTCATTATAATGTTGATTAAGGTGTTAGAATATTTTAGGTGACATAGGGGTAGGTTTCTTGTTTTTGTGATTATTTTGATAAATAGCAGTTTGACATTTTGTACTTGAAGGAAAAATAGAGGTCAGTTTTCAAAGGGAGCTTGTTTACTAAAGTGCAGTGGCGTAGGAAGGGGGGCGGTGAGGCAGTCCGCCCCGGGTGCACGCACTGGGGGGGTGTCGGCGCCGCTGGTTACCTGCTCTCTCTGCCCCGGAACAGGTTACTTCCTGTTCCAGGGCAGAGAAAGCAGGGAACCAATGGACCCGACGCAGCTCCCAGAGACGACGTGCACTCGGCGGGGCAGAGCGCCAGCGGTAATGATGCACTCCGGGGGGGATTGCGCGTGCCGAGGGGGGCGCGCGCGCCGAGGAGGGGGTGCGCCACACTGCACCCGGGGGGGGGGGGTGCGTAGCGGTGACCCGCCCTGGGTGTCAGCCGGCCTCGCTACGCCGCTGCTAAAGTGTGGTATGTTTTTTCACTTATCACTTGTTAGGTGCAAAAATCAGCATGTGGCAATTGCAAAGGTTGTGTTGTAAGTGCTGGGAGTGTGTCCAGCATTCCTTCTGCAGTTCCTACACAGATAAATCCCCTATTGTGGCTTAGTATCAAGTGCAATTAACACAGATGCATCTAACACCATCTCCAGTGCACCTACTAAATGTAAATGCAGAGCAGGTGGGGGGAAGAGGGGTTGGTGGTTGGGAGGCGAGGATAGGGGAGGGCAGACTTTTATACGGTCTGTGCCACAGCCGGTGATGGAAGGCGGGACAGGTGGTTGGGAGGCAGGAAAAACTGCTGGGCAGACTTATACGGTCTGTGCCCTGAGAAAGACAGGTACAAATCAAGGTAAGGTATACACATGAGTTTATCTTGGGCAGACTGGATGGACCGTGCAGGTCTTTTTCTGCCGTCATCTACTATGTTACTATGTTACTATGTAATATGCAGTCCATGCCTAATCTCGGCCCATGACCTGCTCAGTCACCTGCCCATCCCCTGTTAAGTAGTTAGCACAGGTGTTTTTCAGTGTTGGCTGTTATTAACATACTGAAGGGTCCTTTTACTAAGCTTTGGTAAAAGGGGGCCTGCTCTAGCATCAGCATGAGGTTTTTGATGTGAAATGAGACCCCCTTTTACCGCAGCAGGTAAAAGGCTATCTTTTTCTGAAGACAAGAAATGGCCATGCGGTAAGTGAACCATTTGCCTGTTGGTCATTTTGGGGAGGAGCTCTTACCACAACCCATTGAGGTGGCGGTAAGGGCTCCTGCACTAACATAGTAACATAGTAATATAGTAGATGACGGCAGAAAAAGATCTGCACGGTCCATCCAGTCTGCCCAACAAGATAAACTCACATGTGCTACTTTTTGTGTAAACCTTACCTTGATTTGTACCTGTCCTTTTCAGGGCACAGACCGTATAAGTCTGCCCAGCACTATCCCCGCCTCTAAACCACCAGTCCCGCCTCCCACCACCGGCTCTGGCACAGACCGTATAAGTCTGCCCAGCACCATCTCCGTCTCCCACCACCGGCTTTGCCACCCAATTTCGTCTAAGCTCTTTAGGATCCATTCCTTCTGAGCAGGATTCCTTTATGTTTATCCCATGCATATTTGAATTCCGTTACCGTTTTTGTTTCCACCACCTCCCGTGGGAGGGCATTCCAAGCATCCACTACTCTCTCCGTGAAAAAATACTTCCTGATATTTTTCTTGAGTCTGCCCCCCTTCAATCTCATTTCACGTCCTCTCGTTCTACTGCCTTCGCATCTCCGGAAAAGGTTAGTTTGCAGATTAATACCTTTCAAATATTTGAACGTCTGTATCATATCACCCCTGTTTCTCCTTTCCTCCAGAGTATACATGTTCAGGTCCGCAAGTCTCTCCTCATACGTCTTGTAACGCAAATCCCATACCATTCTCGTAGCTTTTCTTTGCACCGCTTCAATTCTTTTTACATCCTTAACAAGATACGGCCTCCAGAACTGAACACAATACTCCAGGTGGGGCCTCACCAACGACTTATACAGGGGCATCAACACCCCCTTTCTTCTGCTGGTCACACCTCTCTCTATACAGCCTAACAACCTTCTAGCTAGGGCCACCGCCTTGTCACACTGTTTCGTCACCTTCAAATCCTCAGATACTATCACCCCAAGATCCCTCTCCCCATCCGTACCTATCAGACTCTCCCCACCTAACACATACGTCTCCCGTGGATTTCTACTCCCTAAGTGCATCACTTTGCATTTCTTCGCATTGAATTTTAATTGCCAAACCTTAGACCATTCTTCTAGCTTCCGTAGGTCCTTTTTCATGTTTTCCACTCCCTCTGGGGTGTCCACTCTGTTACAGATCTTAGTATCATCCGCAAATAGGCAAACTTTACCTTCGGCAATGTCACTCACAAATATATCGAACAGAATCGGCCCCAGCACCGATCCTTGAGGCACTCCACTACTTACCTTTCGCTCCTCCGAGCAAATTCCATTCACCACCACCCTCTGGCGTCTGTCCGTCAACCAGTTCCTAATCCAGTTCACCACTTTGGGTTCTATCTTCAGCCCATCCAGTTTATTTAAGAGCCTCCTGTGGGGAACCGTGTCAAAAGCTTTGCTGAAATCTAAGTAGATTACGTCCATAGCTCATCCCTGATTCAATTCTCCTGTCTCCCAATCAAAGAATTCAATGAGATTCGTTTGGCATGATTTCCCTTTGGTAAAACCATGTTGTCTCGGATCTTGCAACTTATTGGCTTCCAGGTGGTAACTGATTACTGCTGGGTAAGCACAGGCGCTACAAAAATAGAAACGTTTTGTAGTGCCGGAAATGGTGCGTGCTGGGGGTAGGAACTACCGCTGGGCTCCTGCAGTACTCCGGCAGTAGTTCTGGATTGGCATGTGGCAAGCCTGTTGCTGCATGCCAACCCTTTAGTAAAAGGGCCCTTAAAACAGCACTATGCTAATGGTTAGCGTGTGCTAAAAGCCACACTAATTGTTTAGCACTCTTTTGAGCATGCCCTTAAATTTGCTTATGTTTTGAAAGATAACGCCTTTGTAAAAAACAATGCATAAAATAGGTGCCTTTTGTTACATTTGATGTAGACATGTTCACATAACTGCATTATGGGGTCCTTTCACTAAAGGGTATTAAGCACTTACCCCCTGATTCTATATATGGCCCCCGAAAATCCACACGGAAACTGAAAAATATTCTATAACAAAGCACCTAACTTAGGTAATCAGCGCTGTTAATTGGATGTTAACAAGCAATTATCAGCACTAATTGGCATAAATTGAGATTTACGCACCCAAATTGCTAAGTGTATTCTATAACATGGTTGAAAGGGGGATATGGCCATGGGCAGGACAAGGGCGTTTCTAAAATCAATTTTCATTATTATAGAATACACCCGACCTGCGCCTAATTTAGATGTCGGGATTTACACCAAGTAAAAAGTAGCCTAAATGGATGTGACCAAATTTAGTCATGTGGCGAGCTGCTCGGCGTATTCTATATAATGTGCAGAAATTTAAGTCTATTCTATAAAATGTAGGCGTATTTTAGAGACTACGTCTAGGTGTAATTTTTTTTCCGTGTGGATTTTTAAGGCACCATATATAGAATCTAGCCCTTAATGTATGGTTAACACATGAAAAGAGGCTACTGCATGTCCGCTTTAAGAGCTTTTGCAGTAGTTTGCTGTTTCCATATGTTAAATGACAGGTTACTGAATTTTTCTGTCAGGTAACTTGGCATGGGTGAAGAGTGGCATGGAAGCTTTCGCCAGCTAGCACATTATACTTACCATGTCATAACTGGCTAACACAAAGTAAATGCGGGACCACTTACTGCATCCTAAATACAAGGTGCTAAGGGGGATATTCTACATATAGCGCCTAAAATATCGGTGCTGAAATCAGTGCCGACTAAACATATTCTATAATTGGTGCCTAGATTTAGACACCGATTATAGAAATATGCTTAGTTGATATTTCAGAACCTAAATCTACATGAATCCATTTACACCAGCAAAAATGTAGCATAAATCCTAGTGCATAGATTTCCATGCCTAGTTATAAAATATGTCCCAGTGCGCCTAAATTTCAGAACGCCCACAAAATGCCCATTTTTTCACCCAAAACCACGCCCCTTTTTGCCTGCACTTATTAGAAGTTTGGCACATCTCGTTACAAAATACGCTTAGTGACTTGTGCGCCTAAATTCAAATCAGTGCCAATTAGTGCTCATTGTTGCTTGCTAAGTGCTGTTATCAGCGCTCAATAGCTTATTAAGCTATTTGAGTTGTGTGCATTGTTATAGAATCAACTCGGATCTCTAGGCGTGCTATATAGAATCCAGGGGTAAGTGCTTCCACGTTAACTGAGAGAAGGTACCAGACATTAATCTGAATGTTAACACATGGTTTGCAGTAAAACATGCTGGGAATGCCTTTTCTTGATACAGCATTAATTTTGGGCTCGTCGTACATTAAAATCCTGCATTATAGTGTGTTAAGCCCAAACTTAACACACTATCACATGGTGTTCATTTTCAAAAGAGTAAATCATCTGAAAAACGTCATAAAGGAACACAAGGATGTTTTTCTCACAAAAACGTCTTGAGTTGAAATTTTCAAAACTCTGATTTCAGATGTTTTTCTCTGCAGTCCATTCAAATTTCAAGGGGACACTGGCAGTACATACTAGGCTGTATGACTGCTTCAGATATGATGGTCATTCCTATTAGAGCAACAAGCTGGTCCCAGGAGTAGAATAGTGGTCAGTGCAGTGGACTGTAGAGAAGAGGACCCAGGGCTCTATCCCACTATAACTGGTACACTTGTGGTGAAAAGTATGAGCCTACCAAAACCCACTAAATACCTGCTGTACCTATATACAGTGGGGGAAATAAGTATTTGATCCCTTGCTGATTTTGTAAGTTTGCCCACTGACAAAGACATGAGCAGCCCATAATTGAAGGGTAGGTTATTGGTAACAGTGAGAGATAGCACATCACAAATTAAATCCGGAAAATCACATTGTGGAAAGTATATGAATTTATTTGCATTCTGCAGAGGGAAATAAGTATTTAATCCCTCTGGCAAACAAGACCTAATACTTGGTGGCAAAACCCTTGTTGGCAAGCACAGCGGTCAGACGTCTTCTGTAGTTGATGATGAGGTTGGCACACATGTCAGGAGGAATTTTGGTCCACTCCTCTTTGCAGATCATCTCTAAATCATTAAGAGTTCTGGGCTGTCGCTTGGCAACTCGCAGCTTCAGCTCCCTCCATAAGTTTTCAATGGGATTAAGGTCTGGTGACTGGCTAGGCCACTCCATGACCCTAATGTGCTTCTTCCTGAGCCACTCCTTTGTTGCCTTGGCTGTATGTTTTGGGTCATTGTCGTGCTGGAAGACCCAGCCACGACCCATTTTTAAGGCCCTGGCAGAGGGAAGGAGGTTGTCACTCAGAATTGTACGGTACATGGCCCCATCCATTCTCCCATTGATGCGGTGAAGTAGTCCTGTGCCCTTAGCAGAGAAACACCCCCAAAACATAACATTTCCACCTCCATGCTTGACAGTGGGGACGGTGTTCTTTGGGTCATAGGCAGCATTTCTCTTCCTCCAAACACGGCGAGTTGAGTTCATGCCAAAGAGCTCAATTTTTGTCTCATCTGACCACAGCACCTTCTCCCAATCACTCTCGGCATCATCCAGGTGTTCACTGGCAAACTTCAGACGGGCCGTCACATGTGCCTTCCGGAGCAGGGGGACCTTGCGGGCACTGCAGGATTGCAATCCGTTATGTCGTAATGTGTTACCAATGGTTTTCATGGTGACAGTGGTCCCAGCTGCCTTGAGATCATTGACAAGTTCCCCCCTTGTAGTTGTAGGCTGATTTCTAACCTTCCTCATGATCAAGGATACCCCACGAGGTGAGATTTTGCGTGGAGCCCCAGATCTTTGTCGATTGACAGTCATTTTGTACTTCTTCCATTTTCTTACTATGGCACCAACAGTTGTCTCCTTCTCGCCCAGCATCTTACTGATGGTTTTGTAGCCCATTCCAGCCTTGTGCAGGTGTATGATCTTGTCCCTGACATCCTTAGACAGCTCCTTGCTCTTGGCCATTTTGTAGAGGTTAGAGTCTGACTGATTCACTGAGTCTGTGGACAGGTGTCTTTCATACAGGTGACCATTGCCGACAGCTGTCTGTCATGCAGGTAACGAGTTGATTTGGACAATCTACCTGGTCTGTAGGGGCCAGATCTCTTACTGGTTGGTGGGGGATCAAATACTTATTTCCCTCTGCAGAATGCAAATAAATTCATATACTTTCCACAATGTGATTTTCCGGATTTAATTTGTGATGTGCTATCTCTCACTGTTACCAATAACCTACCCTTCAATTATGGGCTGCTCATGTCTTTGTCAGTGGGCAAACTTACAAAATCAGCAAGGGATCAAATACTTATTTCCCCCACTGTATATAGGTGATACCTGCAGGCTTGATGGCTTCCTGTGCACTCCGCTCCATGGATAAATCCTTCTTATCTGTTCCCTTCTCCACTACTGCCAACTCCAGACTTCGCGCCTTCTGTCTCGCTGCACCCTACGCCTGGAATAAACTTCCTGAGCCCCTACGTCTTGCCCCATCCTTGGCCACCTTTAAATCTAGACTGAAAGCCCACCTCTTTAACATTGCTTTTGACTCGTAACCACTCGCCTCCACCTACCCTCCTCTCTTCTTTCCCGTTCACATTAATTGATTTGATTTGCTACTTTATTTATTTTTTGTCTATTAGATTGTAAGCTCTTTGAGCAGGGACTGTCTTTCTTCTATGTTTGTACAGCGCTGCATATGCCTTGTAGCGCTATAGAAATGCTAAATAGTAGTAGTAGTAGTAGTAGTAGCTATTGCAGTGGTGCACAATGAGGAACAGTTGTTTTCTGTTCCTGGAGGACTCACAATACAATATAAGGGGGTTAAAGTGAAAGTTGTACCTGGAACTTTTTATTTGTAGTGCACTGCAGTGCCCCCCCACCTCCAGGCTGCTCCACTGCTCTGCTGAGATATCTGTTTGTCCAGTCTACCAAAAATGCTAGCTAGCCCCCACCCCCCCCCCCCGACTTCCCAATGACTTGTTTTTGTGCATTGTTCCCTATGACTTTTTTTTTTTTTTTTTTCAAAAATGTTAGTGAAAGTAAGATGCACTAAGCACAAAAGCATCTAGAAGATTGTGCTGAATATTCAGAACATTTAGAAAATGTCTAGAAATAGACCTTTTTCTGGTTCAAATATTGCTCTATTTGTCACTCGATTTTTGGACATTTTTTACAAAACATCCCAAATCGGACTTAGACATCATATTGAAAATTCCCCTCCACAGTTAAAGGGTCTCTATGTTAACACAGGGGTCCTTTTACTAAGATGAGCTGAAAAATGGGCTGCAATAGTGTAGGCGCATGTTATGGATGTGCGCAGATCCATTTTTTAGCGCACCTGTAAAAAAGGTCTTTAAAAAATTTTTTTGCCGAAAATGGACATGCGACAAAATAAAAATTTGGCTCCTGTCCATTTTGGATCTGAGACCTTACCGCCAGCCATTGACTTAGTGGTAAGATCTCTCACGTTAACCATGCAAGTCAGATTTACCGCCTGATTTTTGCCGTGTGCCAGAAAATAAAATATATATTTCTGGCTTGTGTAGCAGATGTGCGTCAAAAATGAAATTACTGCACGGGCCATGCGATAGCTGGGTGGTAACTCTGAACTGGCGCACGTTGGGTGCACGTAAGCGCCTACATGGTTTAGTAAATGGGGCCCCACAGTTAGGGACATGCACTGCCACAAAACCTATCAACATCCCATGACAAGTTTTCATTACTGTATAGAGGGAAAGCGAGAGAGCAAACTGATGCAGGAGTGGAGTTCATATACTTTCTTTGCTAAAGAGGTTAAGATTAATTCCTGTATACAAATTCTCCGTATTTTGTTTTTGACTAGTTTGCTTCTATTTGTTTGAACTATCCTCTATTCTACTGTGTCTTTTTGAATGACTGCCCAGAAAAATGTGTTTGATGTCTGTTTCTCCATTTCTCTATGCCTTGTTTATTTTGGATCTACAGTATGACACGAACATGTGTGTTTGAGTCATGCCAAAGAGAGCTTCCTTCTGGAGTTTGTAAGATGCAGTTAGGTTTATTTTAGAAAGAATGAAGAAACTGAAATTTACATATTTATGTCAACACCTGTACAATTACGATAATATTTTAGAACAAAATCTGCCAATCCAGGAATAAACATATAGGTGCCAGCAGGAGCAAAATGTGTAGGTGAAGTAGGTATACATGTTTTGCGGGAGGAGGCATTTTAGAAAAAGAAATTGGTAAAACTCCACTGTTCAGAGAACTGCACTTGTTACCAGCGCAGGCTTGAGTGCATTCTAAGGTGGTGTGTCTGATTTTCAAAACCTTAGAAGGCCATTGTTCCAATTGATGGGTCCCTTTGATTAATTTGTTGGGTTTATTTATAGAAAATATAAGTCTAATGATCTGCTTTTGGGATTATCCTCTGTACATTTTTTAAATATAAATCCTTAGTAACAAATTCATTTACGTATTTATTTCCTAATGAGAGCCACTCTTCTATATGTTATCTTCATTTTTGAAAGTTGGTGAAATCATATTTATTTCCTAAATTTTTGTAATAGGTTTTTTTCTCTTTCTCTACCTCTTTTTTTTTTTTTTTTTTTTTAGCAATGGTTAAATTAGATTGTAATTTCTGGCAATTGTACCAGTAATTTCTTTTGTTGCCCCACTTTGAACCTTATTAAGGGTTTTGGTGGGTAATAAGTCCCCCAAGGTAAGATAAGGCTTAGTAAAGATGAGTCAACACCTGTGTATATGCCTGCACCTACATGTGTAGGTTTTAAAATTGTGGCTTAAACATTTGTAGGATTAATATTTTGCAAACCTACGTGTGTATCCTTGACATGAGATTCACACGGGTAGCTATTAAGATGCATTAGAAGTTAGTTTCTTACCGCATTTTACTGTATACTCATGCTTCAAGGTTCAACTTTACCTAATATACCGTAAAATCAGGTTTCTAAGCGGTTTACAATATAAATGAAAAGGAAGCAGGAAGAAACTAAAAAGATAAAGGGAAGACCACAAATGGTAGCTAGACAATAATGTCTCTAACCCTCCCATGACATCTGCAACCCCCCCTGCCCAGCAAGGCTCCTTTTCTGATCAACCCCTATACCCCCAAATTAAGTTACCTTCCTACCAATCCCTCAATCCCCCAACCTCTCATGCATTTGATGTATCAGTTCCTCCTTCAAAGCACCTCCCCCTCGAGGTCAACCCAATTCTCCTTCCACCCCTGAGATCACTCAGAGATGATCTCTTGTGGCCTATAGTCCCCAAAAAGTAGCGATCCCCCTTAGTTTTTCCCTTGTCCTGTGCCAGCTTTAAAATGGAGTTGATAATCTCTAGTGGTAGTCTGGTGGTACTACTGCTAAGGGTCATTGACATCATTTTGAAGCTGACATAGGAGCAGAGGGGGACTACTCTGGTTTGGAGATGCTAGGCCAGCAGAGATCAACTACAGGTGGGTCCTGGTGGTGGTAGTGGGTCCAGGGTTTCAGGTTTATTAAAACTTGATATACCTCCCTAGAGCAGTTTACATAGTAAAACATAAAATCAAGAGTAGATAATAAATGGAAAAATAGGGGGAAATCCCAGGAAGATTAAGAACTTCGTTTACAACAGTATTGAGAAAAGAAACAAAGTTAAAATGCTAGAATATACAGGAATCCTTGATTAGAGCACATAAAGTCTCCATGGCCTAGAATATCTAAGGGTTAAGAGCTGTAAGGGTCACAAAAGAGAAAATTTGTAAGGGTGGAAAGAAAATCAATGCAAGACACAATCAGTTGCAATTGGAGGAACAGAGCATTCCAACTAAATGCTTTGGAGTGAGTAAAGTCAAAGCATAAAAGTTGGAGTGAGGGAATGTTTAATGAATTATATTGAGATGATCTTAATGTTCTAGATGGGAAATAAAGGATTAAATATCAGGAAAGGTAAAGTGGTATGTCAAAATAGTGGATTTTATTATTTAGAGTAAGGGTTTGAAGGTGATTCAATGGGTAATGGGATGCCAATGTTCATCTTGTAGAAGAGATGTAACATGATCAAATTTTTTAGAACCAGTTAGTAAGTGTAATGCTAGAATATACAGGAATCCTTGATTAGAGCTCATAAAGTCTCCATGGCCTAAAATATCTAAGGGTTAAGAGCTGTAAGGGTCACAAAAGAGAACATTTGTAAGGGTGGAAAGAAAATCAATGCAAGACACAATCAGTTGCACTAAATGCTTTGGAGTGAGTAAAGTCAAAGCATAAAAGATGAAGTGAGGGAATGTTTAATGAATTATATTGAGATGATCTTAATGTTCTAGATGGGAAATAAAGGATTAAATATCAGAAAAGGTAAAGTGGTATGCCAAAATAGTGGATTTTATTATTTAGAGTAAGGGTTTGAAGGTGATTCAATGGGTAATGGGATGCCAATGTTCATCTTGTAGAAGAGATGTAACATGATCAAATTTTTTAGAACCAGTTAGTAAGTTTATTGCAGTATTTTGTACTAATTGACGTTGTCTTAGTTTTGAGTTTAATATTGTGTAAAAGGCTGTTACAATAGTCTAGATTTGTAATTATTAAAGAGTGAATAAACATATGACATGCTTGTTTAGTGAACAAGTGAAGTATAGAAGTGATCATTTTTTTATGAAAACAATTCGTTCAAGAGACTTGATTTATCACCAAAATTAGGCTGGCCAGGACTAGGCGATGTGCAATTAAAATTCATAAAAGAAAACTGAAAAGAACTCCAAAACAGAAAAGGCATAACAATAACACTAATAAACAAAAAAAGGGAGGGGAAGAAAAGGAAAGGGGAATGTAGTGACCACTGCTATCATCCATCTTCAATCACTCTCCGTATTTAATGCTACTGAGAAAAGATAGGTTTTCAGACCTACTTTACAATTCTTATAAGAAAGCTCTGAATGGAGCTGCAGGGACAGCTTATTCTATAGGAAGGGGCCAGAAAGAAAAAGGCTGATGTTCAGGTGGATTCCCAGTGGGCTTTCGACAGAGAAGGAAGAACCAAATGTTGGTCATTAAATGAGTGCAACATGCGAGCGGGAACATAGAGTATAGTGAGACTGGGTAGATAGTCTGGATTCCTTCCAGAAGTGCCCTAAAAGACAGCAGTAGTACTTTAAACTGTATTCTGGAGGAAATTTGGAGCCAATGTAAATCCTGAAATAATGCAGTGACATAGTCACAACACTTGGTATTACACAAAACTCGAGCTGCTGTAGTATGAAGAGATTGCAGTCTTTTTATAGCTGACTGGAGTAGGCCTGCATATATGATATTGCAATAATCGATATTCGAGGTGATAAAGGTATGGTAAAGCGTATGAAGTGTCTTGGCAGTAAGGAAAGGGTGGACTGTATGCAGCTGTCATAATGCCAGGAAACCGGATCTAAGGGCTGAAGAAATCTATTCACTAAATGTAAGCTGGAAGTCAATAATCAATCCTAAATATTTTAAAGAATTTAGAGGTGGCTGGGGCACACAAAAGAATAGGTGTAATAGGTGGAGGAGGCAGGTGGTTAGAAATCCAGCATGTGACAATCTTTTCTGTGTTAAGAATCAACCAGTTGGTCCTGAGCCACTCAGCAACTGTCTGCATACAAGATTGCAAAGGCTGAAGGTTGGAAATTTCAGGATCAGTGTGAAAAACCAAGAGAATATTACCCGCATGGATATATGTCAAAATGTTGAAAGATTGAATGAGACTGGCCAGTGGACTAAGGAAAATATTAAACAGTAGAGGGGACAAGATAGAACTCTGGGGAATCCCACAAGTTACAGCAAAGGATGAGAAAGTAGCACCCTTGTGTGTAATTGTGAGTGATTGGTACTGAAGGAAAGGAGTGAACTCAGCCAAAACTATAGCTGATATCTCCAAAGAAGAGAGTAGTTTAAGCAAGAGAGAGAGAATGATCAAGTCAAATGTTGCCAATAAGTCCAGGGAAACCAATAGTGTGACTAAACCTTTGTCTGAAGGTTACCATGAAGCTCATTTAGAAGAGAAGCAAGAGTGGTCTCCATACTATATCCTATCCAGAACCCTGACTGTCTTGGATGCAATATATGGGTGGCCTCAACATGAAAAACTAATTTTTCTGTGAGTTTGGAAAGAAAAGGAATAGTAGAAGCAGAGCAATAGCGGGAAGATTTTTTTCAATAAAGTATGAACCACTGTCATTTTCCAGGCTGATGGTAGCAAACCAGAAGACAAACTAAGGGAAATAAGTTGTAATGCTAAAGGTAAGAGGCCTATTGAAGAAATATTTACCCAACTGGGTGGAATTGGGGTCAAACAAGAAAGGATGAGATTTATTGATTCAACTAGTCTTTTCAGAAGAGTGGAGAGATTAAATTGGGACCAGGTTGATCCAAGTAAGGTGGTTGATCCAAGAGTTGCACACACATCCTGAAATAGTGGAAAAGATGATTGATGTCTATGAATCATATCAGAGAAAAAGGATCCTAAGTCTTCTGCAGAAGGACTCTCAGCGTTAGAGGGAGGTTTCCTATGAGTAAGCCTGGTATGAAGGTCAAACAATTGTTTTGCAGGTCTAGGTGAAGTCTGAATAAAGTTTGAATAGCATTTCTCTTTTGCAATAATTAACTGTGATAATGTTTTCAATGGGACTTATATTGCTGAAGATGTTCAGGGGTTCTGTATTTATGCCAATCTTGTTCAAACTTCCGTACCTGACTTTTTAGCATCTGTAGACCTGGATGATATCATGGATGTTTGTTTTGTCTTGTAGAAGACTGAATAAACTTAAAAGGAGCTATTTGATCCAAATAGTGAGCTAAAGAGCTGTTCTAGGTGTCTGCTTGGGTAGTTAAGGATAGGTCTGAGAAGTTATTAGGAAATAAATGAAAAGGACTGGCTCAATAAATAACAGTTGCATGGACCAGTAACCTGAATTTGGGGGTCTTGACCATGACAAAGAAAGGGATAATTGGAATGTAATTAAGAAATGATCTGACCAAGGAACGGGCCATGCTTGGAAGGCTCTCGGATTGAGGGTAGAAAATCTTTGTGTAATTGCCAGGTAAAGAGTATGACCCACTTGATGCATAGGAAAAGAAATGTACTGAGATAAACCAAGATCTGTCAGAAAAGTAGTAAAAGATGGATATCTTGGGTGAGAACTAAGATCAACTTGTAAATTAAAATCTCCTAATACCCTAAGGGAAGGATATGTAATAGCAACATTGGCTAAGGAATGAAAGATCTCCCATTCCACTGCAAACAGAGAAGGAAGGCCGTAGAATAGGAGTAAATGTGTAACTGGTCATGTAGCAAGGTCGATAAAAAGTAATCAGAGAGTATTAAGTCATCCATTGTAATTTTACCAGCCTTAATGGTTGATGATATGAACATAGCAAGACCTCCACCCTGTTTAGATTGACGATTGGAAGAAAACAGCATAACATCAGTATTGTACTGTATTTAAAATATGAGAGTTATAAGAGAGTTGAGTCAAAGATGACTCCAAGAATTTTGAGGGTTGGTTGGAATAAAACTGGAGATTCTACAATATGAATAGAAAGGTAAGGATCAGAAGAGCCTGAATGAGAAAATAGTAAGGCACAGGTTTTCTCAGGATTCAGTTTTAATTTTGCAGAGGATAGCCAGTTAGCTATTGTAAGTAGTTTCAGATTGAGGTCAGTGATGGAAAAATGATCTAAATTGTCTAGGGTAGCAATAATCTGGATATGATTTGCATACACGTAAGTAGTTAGATAAAGGGATTGAATAACTGTTAAAAGTGGAGCCATGAAAATATAGGACAAGAAGAGAGCCTTTAGGAACTCTACAATCAAATGTCAACAACCAATTATTGACATTAATTAGCATTAATTTGGATGTGTACACAGATCTGCCTGTACACTATTTTATAATACTGAATGCCTAAATTGTCTTGTGCCCAACCCAAATGGAGTCATGGACGTAGGAGGGGCATGGGATTGCCTCAGGTATTCTAAAATTTTCAGTGCAGTGTTATAGAATACCTGGGTAACATGCACAACTTATGCGCTAGGCTTTACACCAGGTTTCAACAGGCATAAATCCTCATACCCAAAGTTAGCTGCAAGAATCCACATTAAGGGGCCCTTTTACTAAGCCGCATAGGTGCCTACGTACACCCAATGCGCGTCAAAATGGACTTACCGCCCTATTACAACATGGACCTTGTGGTAATTTAATTTTTGGCATGCGTCCGATACGCGTATTTGAAAAATATATTTTTTTTTTCGGGCGCACATAATGGACGCGCGCCAAGTGGCATTTGGCGCGCATAGGTCATTACCACCTGGTTACCACGTGAGTCTTTACCGCTAGGTCAATGGCTGGCGGTAAGGTCTCAGACCCAAAATGGATGCACGGCAATTTTCATCTTGCCGCACGTCCATTTTTGTAAAAAAAAAAAGGCCTTTTTTACAGGTCACTAAAAGATGGCTAGGTGCGCAGCCAAAACCTACGCCTACACTACCGCAAGCCATTTTTCAGCATGACCCCTAAGTGCTATTCTGTAAAGGACACTCAGCCTGGAGTGGCCTTTATGGAATAGCGCTTTACACAGAATTTTCCCGGTGCCTAAATCTGAGCGGCCCTATGTCCAGCTTTTATATTCAGCTTTTTATTGGTTGGAATGGAAATGTCCCCGGTGATCACAATCTCTTTGTTCGCCACAGTTTTCTAAGGGTCATGATCCCAGTCCTTTCCGGTACAGCAACATTGTAGTGATTGCACAATTTCCTATGGATTAGATGTGTATAAACATTTTCTTCCATCAGAAGTTTAGAGCCAGCAATTAGCTGAGTAATTGCTTCCAGTTCTGCTCTACAGGATCTGCATTTATCTCTTTGCCTAATTGTTTTTCTATGCTTACTGTGAACCATCTCCTCTGAAATCCACCATCCTGGGCTGCAGCTATCAATCTCTTATTCTTAGGTTGAAGTTCACTACTCTTTCGCCATTCATATGTTTGGTTTTAGGCAACATATGAGTCCTGATTCTTTGAAGAGTTTTTTTTCTCTTGTTTTGCAATTTCTTTTGCTTCCTTTTGGGTAATTCTCACTTATTCCTTTTGTTTTATAAAATGCTTGTCCTGTTTTAAGGATGGTGATAGAGACGGATTATGGATGCTTACTTTCGTACTTCAGCACCTGGTGGTAATTCTTTAATGAACTATCTAGTTTTAGGTGGTAGGAAGGCAAGCAAAGTGTGGTATTCTGGTCATTTATGCACATAAATGGCCTCTTACATACATAAATGATCTCTTATAGAATACTGTCTAGCAGAAAAGTATATGCCATGATTTGATGAAATGTTCTTTGCAGTTGGGTGTGCTCATGGGTTGTTAGGACAAAAGGTGGGTGGCGCACATAGATACACATGTAGATTATAGAATTTATTTATTCTATCACTTATGTGCATATGTTAACATTAGGGATGGGGAGCCAGAAAATGATTGTGAGTTGTTGCTTTTTTTGCATTTTATTGTTCCAGAATAAAAGGGAAATGGGACTTGAAATACCATGGTTTACATTGTATATTCAGGTACTTATTTGTATCAGGGGCAATGGAGGGTTAAGTGACTTGCCCAGAGTCACAAGGCGCTACAGTGGGAATCAAACTCAGTTCCCCAGGATCAAAGTCCACTGCACTAACCACTAGGCTACTCCTCAGCTCTGAATGCATACTGCTCTTAAAGTGTGCACATTAGTACAAAGACGGCGCACACATTAAAAAGGCTGCACTAATTGCAAGGGTGTGAACTCCTTCCTGATAGTGCACACATGCATGAACCATCACACATGTGTGCACTATTGGAAAGAGTGTGCACTCTTTGAAAATAGGAGTAGATGCAAGAAAGATGCCAAACGTTTGTCACCAAGATGATATGCGCAAAGTGTGAATACTAGAATACTAACTTTAGGCGTGAGCACTTACGCCATGTCAAGGCTACTGTAAGTGCTCATACTTAACTGCTGGCAGTTAGTTGTTTAACTCCTAGTATTCTAATACCTGTTTAACTATTAGGCATCCCCCTGACCCACCCATGTACATCCCATGTCCATGCCCCCTAGAAATTGTGTGCGTTGGAATCAGTGCACACAACGTCTATGTAAGTCAATAATTGACTGTTAACTCCAATTAACAACTAATTATTAAGTTAAGTTGTGCATGCAACTGCCCTTATTCTATAATTTGCACATACAAATATGTGCACTGTGCTCTGTCTAGTTAATAAGAGGGCTCCCTCTTTGCACTAAGGGCTAGATTCTATATATAGCACCAAAAAATAAGCACTGAAAAAGTGCTATTCTATAAGCCACGCTTAAAGTTAGGCACAGTTTATAGAACACCACTTATGCCCAGGAATCATGCCTAACTTTAGGCATGGCCATTTGCACCAACTGAAATGTGATGCAAATGTAAGTACCTAAATTAGACACATATTCCTGTTATTCTATAACTAAGTGCACTAATTTTAGGAACACCCCCATTATGCCCATGACCTTCATATTTCCACATTCTCTTTTTCAGACCACATGTAAATTGTAGGCTCAGATCCCACATGCACATGCCAATTAAGTCTAATTAATGCCAATAATTTCCCTTTAAAAAGCCAATTATTGCCACTAATTCGCTCATTCAAATCAATTGCACACAATTGTTGGTGACTTTTATAGACTTAGGGGAATAGTGCGCACTCTATGCAAAACATGCACTATTCTCAGTGAATGACTTTTGTTGCAAATGAGAACCCATCCCTGGCTAGGTATGGGCACTTTTACAGGTTATAGGCTGGTGTAAGTTATAGTACCTTAATGTAAGTGCATTTTCAGTCATTTACACTAGTATTCCATAAAGAAAAGTAGCCAACTACAGCGATTACCCTGTTATGGAATTACCCTCTTCTTATGTATTTGGATTCATTGATGCTATTAAATATACTTGGAGGCCAATCTACTACATTTCTTTGAAGGGGTGAACAAACATGTGGATAAAGGTGAGCCAGTTGATATTGTGTATCTGGATTTTCAAAAGGTATTCAACAAAGTACCTCATGAAAGACTCCAGAGGAAATTTGAGAGTCATGCGATAGGAGGTAATGTCCTATTGTGGACTAAAACTGGTTAAAAGATAGAAAACAGAGGATAGGTTTAAATAGTCAGTATTCTCAATGGAGAAGGGTAGATAGCGGGTCTGTGCTGGGACTGCTGTTTTTTAACTGATGCTTTATAAATGATCTAGAGATGGGAATAACTGGTGAAGGAATTGAGTCCTTTTACAAAAGGGCAGTAGGACTAGCGTCGGCTTGGCGTATGGCGATTTGGCCCTACCAACGGGCTCCCAGGGAAGCCTGGTGGTAGTTCAGACTCCCGCCATGTGCCAATTCTGGTGCCAGCAAATATTTTAAAATTTATTTACTGCTGGGGGCTTGCCTGGCGGTAAATTGGGCAGAGCCATGCACTGCCCGGTTACCGCTGGAGCCCCTTCCACCTCCTAAATAAGAAGCGGTGAGGACTTACCATGAAATGGCTACACAGCAAGTGTTTAACATATCACAAAGTCATTTCCTTCCTTAAAAGAAAAAAAAGCTTTTACTGGTAGCAGTAAAAGGGGGCCTTGGTGTGTGGTAAATCCTCAAAACCTACATCACTGCAGGGCCACTTTTACCAACTTTTGTAAAAGGAGCCCTAAATTTACAAAGTTATTCGCATTTTTTAAATCACAAGAGGATTGAGAAAAGTTGCAAGAGAACCTTATGAGACTGGGCATCCAAATGGGAGATGATGTTTAATTTGACCAAGTGCAAAGTGATACATGTGGAAAGAGGAACCCAAACTATAGCTAGTGATGCAAGGCTCCACATTAGGAGTCACTGCCCATGAAAATGATCTAGGTGTTATTGGTGATAAAACCCTCTGCTCAGTTTGCAGCAATGGTTAAGAAAGTTAGGAATTATTAGGAAAGAAATGGAAAACAAAAATGATAATGTTATAATGCCTTTGTATCGCTCCATGGTACAACCACACCTTGAATACTGTGTGCAATTCTGGTCACAACATCTCAAAAAAGGAAAGGTTCAGAGAACGGCGACAAAAATAATAAAGGGTATGGGATGACTTTGTGTAGTACCGTGAGCTGCCACAAAAGATCATGACAGCCATTTTGAAAGGCAGCTGTGAGGCGGCAGGAGCAAGGGGGCTGCACTGCTGCCCCCAAAGGCCCCCCCCCCGCTATACCACCAGGGAACCAGGTAGGCTCGAGGGAGGGCTACCTTGACATCAGGAGGGGGGCTTATTGGGGGGAGAGAATGGGAGGGGAAGGACTTCAGAAACCGCTGAGGGAGATGGAGGGATGGAGGGAGGCGGGGCGGGGTTTATAGGATTTAAGTTAAAGAGAAGTGCAGGTACCCATATGCATGCACTGGTGTTTTGACGCTGGGGAGCGATTGCAGGCAAATGGGGCTGAGCCTTCCTAAGCAGTACCTACGAGCTGTGAGAACCATGTAAAAGTGAGTAAATTTTATTATGAAATGTGAGTTAAAAATGTGATGTTTAAGAAGGACCTGAAGGATCTTCAACATGCTTTATTGTATTTTCTATTTAGGAACCCGACTCCTGATGACGCTCTAGTAGCAAAACACAGGCTGTGTAGGGTCTGGGTCAGAAGTATGGTGAATTGAATATATTTTGGGAATGAACAGCGATGTTGATTAACTGCTATAAACCATTTGAGCAACGGTTTTGTAAATAACTATAATGCAAGCGTGAACTTAAGGATTTGAGGATTTGAAAGAAAGAACGTTTTGTAAGAATTCCTGCACAACGGAAAAGTACGTGAGAGTGAGTTGAGCAGGAGAAGAATTGAGTATCCAGGATAAGGAAGGATTCGTGATTGCAAGAAAAGAAAAATGTCTTGATTTAAAGCTGGTTTGGAAATACATTCAAATCTCATGAACTGAAAAGACTGGCAAGTTGTTCAGAAGTGCTTTATGGTACTTAGTAATTGATGTATTAGTAAGGATGGGTATATGTATATGCATATGTGTGAGTGTGCTTGAATGATCTGGGGTATTTATGAATTTGCTACTATGTGAAGATAATTAAAGAATAAAGAATAATTTTCATAATAACTGTTCGAATTAATATAGGATAACTATAAAATATGGTTATTATAATTGTTTAAACCTAGGCATATATAGAGAGCTTAGGACTTGGCGTGTGGTCCAGTCAGAACTACTGCCAGTGGCCACTTTGGGCCAGCGTTAGTTCCGTTTTAGTATGCGGGCTCACCGTCACTTTGTAAAAGACCTGCTAGGTTTCTGAAAGTCACATTTTGAATTGGGGTGTCACTCAAGGTTCACCATTGTTGCCTCTGTTGTTCAATATTTATATGTCACATTTTGGGAACATAATGAGATGTTTTGGTTTTTCAGTTTATACATATGCAGACAATATCCAGCTTTTATTCCCTCTGGTGGACATGAAAAGGTAGTGCAAAAACAATTATCTTACTGTATGATGGAATTAGATAGTTGGTTTACATTAAGTGGTTTGGTTTGGAATGTTAATAAATCTGCAGCTCTATTTTGGGGGATCCAACTTGGGAATTTACGCTTTTAGATTTAAAGGTTAGGAAGGTGCAATTACAGCAGGTATTCTTCTTAAAAGTATTGAAGTTATTTTGGAGGATGATGGTATTGGTGTTCGTCAAATTTCTCAGGTTGTTAGGCAGATATATTGTAAAATATAGATGGTTAGGAAATTAAGACCTTTTTAAACTGCTGATTTGTTTAGAATAGTGCAGGCTTTTATTGTTTCATCCTTTGACTACTGTAATGCTGTGTATGTGGGTCTACCCTGTGACCTGTTGAGGAGACTACAGGTAGTGCAGAATACAGTAGCAAAGTTCTTGATGAAAAGTAGAAAGGAAACTGGTGCTTCTCCATTGTTGATGATAGTACATCGGTTATCAATACATGAGCATAGATTGTTCAAAATGTTAATTCTGGGTTTTAGGACTTTGCATTCATAAACTCACAATTACTTTGGTCTCTTATCCAACATTATATTCTAAATTATTCTTTGTACTCTATGGATCAGAACCAGCTGGTGTTTTCAAATAAGTTTGTTATTCTTAGGAAAAGGCAGGGAATGAAGACATTTCAGCAATGGGCTGTTAAGGAATGGAATAGGCTACCAACTGAAATTAGGAATGTTATGGGATTTATTTTAAAAAGAGAAAATGTCTTTAAAATGGTATAATGTGGCATTTGGATGTTTTTCTACATAAAACGTCCCAATTGTGATTTTCAAAACTTGTTTGTTTGTTTTGAGATGTGCATGAAAATCACAGTGGGGCATGTTGGGGGGGGGGGGGTTGGGCATGATTTGGGCATCCCCAAAACTTGGACATTTTTCAGCCATAATGGAACAAAACTAAAACATCCAGGGCTAAAAGTTTAGATGTTTTGGTATAGATCTGTTTCAATCATGACTAAGTAAAAAAAAAAAGTTCCCTAAATGACCAGATGACCACTGAGGAGATTAAAAATTAAGCACCCCCCTTTATACTGACCCCCCTCCAACCCCCTAAAGGTGAAAAACCAATTCATACCAGTCTCTATGACAGTTTCAAATGTTATGGCCAGTCCTATTAGAGCAACAAGCAGGTCCCTGGAGTAGCCTAGTGGTTGGTGCACTACACTGTAGAGAAGGGGAACCAGGCCCATAGCCCACTCTAACTGGTACATGTGTAGTGGAAAGTATGAGCCCTCCAAAACCCACCAAAAACCTATTGTACCTACATAGAGGTGACACTTGCAGGCATAAGGGAAATGGGACTTGATATACTGCCTTTCTGAGGTTTTTGCAACTACATTCAAAGCGGTTTACATATATTCAGGTACTTATTTTGTACCAGGGGCAATGGAGGGTTAAGTGACTTGCCCAGAGTCAAAAGGAGAGCGATTGTAGTGATGAATAATTAGGTATACTAGGTTTTTGATGGGTTTTGGAGTACTCCCCATAGAATATAAGGGGGTAGCGGTGAGATGTGTACCTGGGAACTTTCATGGAAAGTCCACTACAATACCCCTAGGGGTGCCCCTCTGCTCTGCTGGGATGTCTATGTGGCCAGTCTACTAAGAATGCTGCCCCCTCCCCAATACATCCCAGTAGCTTGTTTTTGTGCATTTTTCCCTTGGATGTTTTTTTTTCTTCCAAATATGTTCCTAAAAGATAGACACACCGAGCATAAAAGCATCTAGCAAATGGCCATTTTCAAAAGAAAAGGCAGGACATTTTTCTGGTTTGAAAATAGTCATGTTCGCTACTGGATTTTTAGATGTTTTTGTTCCACAATGTCCAAAATCAGATTTAGAAGTCATATCAAAAATGCCCCTCCACATGTATTTATCATTTGTATTACTATTGTTTTTATTGTATTTTTCACCATCTTGAATGGCAATTTGTTTGTCAAGAAGAGGGTATATAAACTTTTATAAATAAATAAATGTTACTGCGCAGGCTTTGAGTTCACTGTGCATTAATGTTTGCATGTAAAACATGCAAGTTCATAAATTTATTGCACTTTAATATTTTTTTTTTAAAGGCCCTTTAGATTCTGATTGCATTTCTTAGTACTTGAGGAACTTCTGTCTCAGCATATGCTGTACACGTACACTGACATTTCTATTAGCAATATCCCTGCTATGCTTTTTTCCCTCCATTTATGTCTATGTCTGGTTTTCTTGCATTGAGCCTTCTGTCTAATCTAATGTAATCTAGAATTTATATATCATACAATCCAAAGAGGTCCTGAGTGGTTTACAATAATATTAGATAATCAACATTACCAGATAATGCAAATAGCAAAGAGAAAATTACAAACAGATTCTGTTGGGTATTTAGATAAAAATCTCTCAAAGAACAGTTGGAAGCAGAGAGTATGCCCTTTTCTATAAATGGGAGAGGTTTTATTTTAACTGTGGTAGAATTATTTAACACTGTAGCAGTATGTGAATCTCAATGGATCATCTATGCTATTCAGTTGCAGTGCCATGCATTATACATGGGTAAGACCTAATAAGCAGTAACATGTATCACTGAGCATCAAAGTAGTATACATATGACTAGTTTGGATAATCATTTAACCCAACACTGAGCAAAAGCTGATCATGAGGTTTTATCATCTTTTAAAATGCTATTTTATGAAATTCTAAAATTAATTACAAGAGAAAAACTTGCACTGAAATTAATCATAGCACATTGCAAAAGAAATCTAAAGTAAAGAAAAAATAATCAATAAAGAAAAAGCATACACTAGCTAACCACCATCTTAATAGCCCCCCTCCCCCCCATAAAAAGAATGCAAGGATGAGGTGGGGTGGTGTGGAACGAGATATTAGTCCTAACTCTAACTTATCCTGTCTACTGATCTTCTTTATTGATAACTACTTACTTTCTGGTCAAAGCTCTTGTTAAAGACTGAAAAGTAAAATATTTCAAATATACAAGTTCATAGAGAATATATCTTATATTTGCAATTTTATTAAACATTTAGGGGCACATTTAGGCCACGGCAAAAGTGGCCTGCAGCAGTGCAAGTGCGTCTTTTGGGCACATGCCGGGCCAGTTTTTACCGCATCCAGGAAAAAAGGGCCTTTTTTAATGGGCCAGAAAATGGACATGCAGCAAAATAAAAACCAGCGTGAGTCCATTTTCAGCCTGAGACCTTACCACAACCCATTGACTTAACAGTAAGGTCTCATATGCTACCCAGGCGGTTTACTGCCAAGTAAGCACCATGTAGTAAAAAATAGAAAACATTCTCTAGCACGTGTTTTCAGCATGTGCCAAATTCAGGATTACTTCCCAGTAAGTAGTCCACCCCTGAAATGGCTGCGTGGCAAGTGTTTCACTTGGCACACTGCCATTTCCTGAAAAAAAAACAAAGATCTGCCTTTTATACGCTACAGTAAAAGGGGGCCTCGGCACGCATCAAAAACACATGACCGAGCCAGCGCAGGCCCTCTTTTGCCACAGCTTCATAAAAGGGACCCTAAGGAAAAAGTGTACCTCCATTACATATTACATCTTTACAGAGGTACAAGAATTTTCTCCTTTTTTGAGTCTCCATAGAAAGGTCAGGAAAACACCAAATACACTGACACATGATCTCTACATTACAATTTTGAAAAAAAAAATAAATGCATTATAAGATGTTTTTTCTCAATTTCACAAGCAGGAAACAAGTAGGGATGCCCAACTAATGTCTGCTCAAAATGGGCCTCAACCATCACTGTTAAGTTCAAATTGCCCCAAAGATACCTCTCTTCTCATGTCAATTCTCTTTTTTATTGGAAGATGATATACCCAGCATATGATTTTATTTATTTATTCGGATTTATTTACCGCCTTTTTGAAGGAATTCACTCAAGGTGGTGTACAGTAAGATGAATATTAACAAAGACCCCAACAATCCTGGTCTGAACTCTCTGCATTTTATTATCGCTTGCCATCTCCTTCTTGCTGTTCTACCTTCTCCTCAATTGAAGTGGCTCAAGATCTAATAGACTCTATAGAACACTCCAGTATCTCCACCTTGATCACCATAGTACCTTCAAACTAGAGACTTGCACGGGAACAGTTTCGCGGGAATCCTGCGGAACCCGTGGGATTCCCGCAGGGATGGAAGCAGTTCTGTGGGGATCCCGCGGAGACGGAAGCAGTGCCTGCAGGGTTCCCGCAGGGATGGAAGCAGTTCCTGTGGGTTTCCCGTGGAAGTGTATGCTGCACTTGCGCCAGCCTCTCATCTACCGAGTACCAAGTTCTTTGAGTTCTGTCTCCTTTCTTTAACAGCACACATGCGGAAAGGAGGTGGTAGAGATACAAATGGTGATGAAATTCAAAAAGGCATGGGATAAACATAGAGGATCTCTAATTAGAAAATGGAAGTTATAAAAAAACCTATACTTAAATGGCTGCATGTGTGTGGATGTGTTGAGTGACACTTAGATGGCGACTCTAGCTGTGATGAACTAGGGCCGATACTGGGAGACCTGTATGGTCTGTCTCATATATGGCAATCTGGTTTAAGATGGGCTGGAAAGGGCTTAGACAGTAACTTTAGTGGCTGGAACATGAGAACAGTGCTGGACAGACTTTTACAGTCTGTGTCCCGCAAATGAAAAGATGAATAGGCTGGAGTGGGCTTCGAGGGCTAAATAATAATAATAATAATCCACGAGCACAAGATTCAAGGAATATTTCTCCTTAAAACAAAAAAGCTAATGTTTTCCCCTATGTTCTGAACTCAGATTCACTTCTTTTCTCCTTAATCCTTCTCATTCAAAAATAAAACAGATATTAAACATGGCAATACATTCTCAGAATGGAAACTGTACAAAGCAGATCGTTGATAAACCAAGATATGTTTTATTAATATAGCAAAATTAAAATATGTATACAGAAACTCATATGCATATACATATCATAGCCCAACACAGGCCGTGTTTCGCCCTACTGGGCTGCTTCAGGGGCTATATAGTGGTATTCCACCATCAAACCAGAGATTTGTAGGTAAAAGCAGGTATACAGTCAATATTCTGAAAAAACGGCTCGTCTGGAAATGCAGGAACAATTGGTTATGGACCTGAGGTCGTATGAACAGCCTCTTACTGTTCATACGACCTCAGGTCCATAACCAATTGTTCCTGCATTTCCAGACGAGCCGTTTTTTCAGAATATTGACTGTATACCTGCTTTTACCTACAAATCTCTGGTTTGATGGTGGAATACCACTATATAGCCCCTGAAGCAGCCCAGTAGGGCGAAACACGGCCTGTGTCGGGCTATGATATGTATATGCATATGAGTTTCTGTATACATATTTTAATTTTGCTATATTAATAAAACATATCTTGGTTTATCAATGATCTGCTTTGTACAGTTTCCACTTTGGAGTTTGCAGATCGTCTGCCCCTTTGTTTTCTTGGACCAATACATTCTCAGAAGCCAGAGCATCAGCTGCTGACTTACCCCTTGCTTACAAAGTGCATGGTAATGCCAACGGAACCCATTCAAAGTGAATGGGCTGTGTCGGCATAACTACAGCAGCAGCCACTAACATTTGTAAATACTACAAATAAATAGAATACAGGTGTATAAGCAGTTTTCTTTCTTCTTTAAAGCAATTTTTATATTGCTTCAATCTTTAGATTTGCCTTAGGCTTTTCTTTTCAAGAATAAGCCTCCAACCTTTGCTGTAGCTTTCAGGCTTTCTCAATAAACAAACCCTATTCCCAGTTGAACATAAGAACATATGCATTGCCATACTGGGAGTGACTGAAGGTTCATCAAGCCCAGTATCCTGTTTCCAACAGTGGTCAATCCCACTGGCAAATACTTGGCAAGATCTCAGAACAGTAAAACAGATTTTATGCTGCTTATCATAGAATATGCAGTGAATTTACCCAAGTCCATCTTAATAATGGCTTAAAGACTTTTAGGAAATTATGAAAAACTTTTTAAAACCCTGCTAAGCTAATTGATTTTATCACATTCTCTGGCAGCGAATTCCAGAGTTTAATTACTCATGAGTGAAGAAATATTTTCTCAGATTCATTTTACATTTACTACTTAGTAGCTTATTTGCATGCCCTCTAGTCTTAGTATTTTTGGAAAGTGTAAACAAGTGATTCATGTCTACCTGTTCCACTCCACTCAGTATTTGATATTTCTCCTCAGCCGTCTCTTCTGCAAGCTGAAGAGCACTAGCTGCTTTTGCCATTCTTCATAGGGAAGTCATCCCATCCCCTTTATCATTTTTGTTGCCCTTCTCTGCACCAGTTGAACAGGATCAAAATATATTCAGATACTTTATTTCATGTCACTTTCACACTAAATTCAATGTTTTACCACTTTCAAACCTCAAATTACTCATCACGAAAGAATCTCCTTTGGGCTCCTTTTCTATGTTTTCAGCCCAATTCGCTAATTCACGCAATTCACAGTTCACACATACAAAGGGTAAAGGCTCATAAAATTGATATACCAAGTTTCTGTGGTATAAACAAAGTGGTTAATGAAAAGGAGGATAAGAGAGTATCTGGTTATAAAGGCACAAAAGCAAAAAAAAACCTCTCGTACAAATGACGTGTTGTGCTCAATGTCACTGATAAGTTATGCATGGCACCCCGACATAATAGACCATGACAAAAAAAAACCCCGACAAGCCTACTCTCTCCATAGAAGACAAAAAAATTCTTTTTTTTAAAGATGACTCAAACAGATGGGTGGTTCCGCTACCATTTCAGACTCCAAGACCTTGACTCCCTAACAATAGAAACCAAGCTCTTTCACAACTCACTTCACTGCAGAAGATCTTAAAGAGAAAACCAGAGGCAATACACTACTTTGTAACCTTCAGGCAAGACATGTTGGCCAATGGTCATGCAAATCCAGCTCCACCCTTGAAAGATGAATGTTGGTACCTACCTATCTTTGGTGTGTATCACCCACAGAAACCAGGCCATAAACCAGATCTGAACTTTTATTTGATGCCATTGCCTATTTACAAGGAATCTCACTCAATAATGTACACCTCTCTGGGCCTGACCTAATCAACAACCTATTAGGGGTCTTGATCTGTATAAAAAAGAGCCAATTGCTATAACAGCCGACATCCAACAGATTCCTGTGGTACTGTAACAACAACAAAGAGATTGTGGAGTACAGAATGCAAGTCCATGTCTTTGGTAACAGTTTATCACCTTCAGTAGCTACCTACGGGATCCTCAAAAGGACAGCCCGAGAAGAAGAATAAGAGTATGGCTCAGTTGTCAGATGTTTCTTAAAAAGAGGCTTTTGTGTGGATAATGGTTTGACTTTCTTATCCATCGAAGCAGAGGCCATTGACTTGTTAAAAAAATACAAGCAATGCTAGAGGAGGCCATTCTGAGACTTCAGAAAATAGCCCACAACAATATTGAAGTATTGATTGCATTTCCTTCAGAAGATCATGCAAAGGACTTGAAGAACTTGGATCTGAGAGTAGACATGCCTCCACTTCAATGGAATTTTTTATTAAGGTGGGACCTAAAAAGAGATGTCTTGACCTTCCAGGTCTGAACCCAAGAGAAGTCATAAACACTTTAAGGTGTCTTATCTGCAGTTAACAGTCTATATGGAGGAGGAGTGGCCTAGTGGTTAGGGTGGTGGACTTTGGTCCTAAAGAACTGAGTTCAATTCCCGGCACAGGCAGCTCCTTGTGACTCTGGGCAAGTCACTTAACCCTCCATTGCCCGCCGCGTTGAGCCTGCCATGAGTGGGAAAGCGCGGGGTACAAATGTAACAAAATAAATATGATGCACTGGAGTTTGCAGCTCCAATCACCATCCAAGGAAGTTCCTTATTCAGAGAAGTTTCACTAACCACCAGTAAGTTGGATGCCCCACTACTACAAGAAATGAGACAAAAATGGGAAAACTGGAAGAATTCCTTAAAACTTGTTGAACTGCTGCACATTCCACATACATGCATTCTTATACCACTCAGTACTGCCTGTTACAAAGAGATTTCTATCTTCTCAGACACATCTGTAAAAGCAATAGCCACATGGTCTACTTGAACGTAACAAATGCAGAAGGGCTTCGTCTCTGGCAAAGCCAACCTGGCACTACAACCTAATCACACCATACCACACCTGGAGCTGTGAGAAACAGTGCTAGCATTAGAGATAACAGAGCTGATATTAAGTCAACTTCTATACTGACCGCAAGGTAGTATTGGGCTATATCTACAATCAAACCAGGAAGTTCTATGTATATGTAAGAAACATGAAATAAAATATTAAGGTCTAAATTCAATAAATGGCATCTAAAAAATTAGCGCTGAAAAAAATAGTGCTTAGTGCTATTCTATAAACAGCGCTCAAAGCTAGGTGCCATTTATAAAATAGCGCTTAGCCCCAGGAACTGTGACTACTTTTAGGCATGACTATTTAAACTTACAAAACCCTGGTGTAAATCCCCATAATCCCTTTTATTCTATAACAGCATGCATAAATTGTGGGAATGCTCCCGATTCGTCCAAGACCCTCCCATGGCTGTGTACATTTTAATATCACAATATCAAATTCAGATCAACACAACTGCTAGATAATATTGAAAAATCAAAACACTAAACATGCAGAGTGATACTGTCTTCATCAAAAATCAAAGGGGGAAAAAGTCTCAACTAGTTTGGCAACGTTTAAGATCAAAATCTATTGCATGCACAACAAGTCATCATGGACTGAAAAAATCCCCGATGAAAAAATCAAAATTTTTTGAAAATTTTAATAGTACTAGTCTAAAAGAACCAAAAATCTAAATCATATCAAACATATGTGCCCCCCCCCCCCAATTTTGTTTTATATAAGTCCAATACAAGGACAATCTACTCCAGTTGTGTGTAGCTACAGTAACTCCTATATAGTGCCCAAAACCACAAAATCACTTATCTTTATGGCATGAGTCACAGTCTGTTCCTGCAAATTATTCTTGGACATTAATGAATCATGCAATAATTGAGAGCTTTTAATTTTTTCAAAATGTTGTTCCAGTTTCTGATTCACAAGAGTCATTTGACTTTGTAGTACTGACATGTCAATCATATTAGCTTGAATATTCATATTAATAGTAGAAAATTGCACTGAAAGTGCTGTACCTAGTTCTGAAACTACTGTCCATAGAGTGTAAAGACTGGAGGCCTCTGGAGCTCAATCCTAGGTATCAGCTGCACTGGAACTGAAATGCTTCTGCTCCCAGCAGAATCCAACTCCAAGCCTGGGACAGCTGCTCCTTCCCCGTTGCTGAGCCAATGGACCCAGAGGAATTTGCAACTCTCCTCCCTGTGCCTTCAAAGCCTTCTCCCTCAAAGAGGGCAGTACCAGCATGTTTCACTGGGTGTTCTCCAAAGAATCCCAAGGGCAGGTCGTCGTTGGCTGAGGTGGGGGTGTCTGCATGTCAGGAGACAAAGATATATCAGAGCCGAAGTCCAATACCACTCTATCTGGCAGTGGTGAAGGGCAAGCCAGCTGCTCATTGAGCTCTGAAGGAGTCGCTCTGTCTTGGTGAAGGAAAAAAGTCCATCAGACTAGTAGAATTAGTCGGGGTTTATAGTGTGGGGTCCGAGGGGAAAACCCTCACTTTCCCCATCTTTTTAGGCATTATTCAGTGTGTCAAGAGCAAAGCTATGCTGCTGCTGCCATCTTGACTCCTCCCCCTACAAAAGCAGCTTCAGAGAACTCTTGAGCTTGTGGACTCGACTGACTCAGAAGTCTGCCCAGAAAAAACTGCTCTTGCTATTAGCATTACTTCTGAGAGTAACCTCGGAGCTCATGGCTTCAACTGCTTTTCAACATGGGCAATGTTCTGAAGAGCCAAAGTGCACCTCATCCATATTGCTTTCTCATTTTATCAACTAGTTATGAAAGACCAGACATCTGTCATCATTGGCACCTTTGCACAAAGTCTATCTCAGTCAATGAGCTTTCTCAAACAAAGAGTACCATCCTATGCTGCATAAAACAAGAAATAAATGCTGAGCAATTTAAATTCATCAGTAAAAGTGTAAACCTTCCAAAAAGAGTCCCCAGCAGAAGTTGAATCCTTTCATTGACAAGGATGCCCTGCTGAGAGTTGGTGGCCATCACACCACACTGAACTAGACAAGGGTAAGACGAACCCTTTTATTGTTCCTGGATGACACCACATATCTATTCCATTTGTGCATCTTTACCACAAACAAGTTAAATACTAAGATCGATATTTTACAGAGGGAGCTGTCAGAGTCACAGGATTATGGATCATGGGAGCAAAATGATCATTATCTTTGAAATTTACAAAAGTGTCAAGTGTTGCAAACTACATGGCAAGCATCAATAGCAAAGGATGGCAGATTTGTCAGCAGACCAACTCAGCACCGAACCACCATTCACTTACGTAGGGATAGATGCCCTCAAGGCCTGGTCATTCATTCCATGTTGTAAAAGAGAAGGATGAGCAAACAGCATGACATTCTTGGCAGCCACATGCATAAGCATTTGTGCCATTCACACTGAAGTTATTAAATCAATAGACAGCTCATTTCTTAAATGCTCTTCAAAGATTCTCCTCCATCAGAGATCCAGCTAAGAAAATATGTTCCAACTGTGAAACCAACTGTGTGGCTGTATATAGAAAACTGGACATTACATCTGCTAAATACAACAGCTTCACCACGGAACGATACCTGTGTGATCAAAAATGTACTTAGGTGTTCAGTCCTCCTCCTTCCACTCATATGGGTGGATCTTGGGAAAGCATGATTGGGATACCCTGCTACATTTTCGACACCATGCTCTCAGAAGCCAGGCTTACCCAACTGACCCATGAAGTCCTGATCACCTTTCTTGCAGAGGTCTCGGGCAACATGAATGCAAGGCCTTTTGTTCGGGTATCTTCTGATCCTGAATCACTATTGATCCTGACACCAACTATGATCTTGACATTATAGACTGGTACTATTCCAACTACTCCAGGAGGGTTCAGTAAAAAGGATCTTTACAAATATCAATGGAGACAAGTTCAAAACCTCGCTAACTCCTTCTGGAGTTATAGAAAACGTAAATATCTTCCAACTCTGCAAAGTCATAGTAAATGGCAGACTAACAATCTTAACATCCAAGAAGGTGACCCTGTCCTGTTTAAAGATAACCAAGCCGAATACAACAACTGGCCTTTGGGGCTTGTCATCAAGATCTTTCCCAGTAAAAATGAAAATGTCCACAAAATCTAAATCAAAACTGTAAAATAAAGCACAGCAAAGACCTTCTATAGACTCATCACTGAAGTGCTGCTCCTTGTCCCTCATAGAAAGACACGAACTTCATGGACGACTGTCCACCCCTAAAGTCTAGAGACTCTCTCTTCCTCTCTATGTTGCCTAGTTTTGTGTTGTCTGTCTTGTTTCAGCTCATCGTCCCTCATCGTCCCCGTCTCTTCTGCCCGCAACCTCGTTGTCATCTTCGACTCCTCCCTCTCCTTCTCTGCGCATATCCAGCAGATAGCCAAGACCTGTCGCTTCTTCCTCTATAACATTAGCAAAATCCGCCCTTTCCTCTCTGAGCACACCACCCGAACTCTCATCCACTCTCTCGTTACCTCTCGCCTTGACTACTGCAACCTACTCCTCACTGGTCTCCCACTTAGCCACCTATCCCCCCTTCAGTCCGTTCAGAACTCTGATGCACGTCTTATCTTCCGCCTGAACCGATACACTCATATCACCCCTCTCCTCAAGTCACTTCATTGGCTTCCGATCAGTTACCGCATTCAATTCAAGCTTCTTTTACTAACCTACAAATGTACTCGATCTGCAGCCCCTCCTTATCTCTCAACCCTCATCTCCCCTTACGTTCCTACCCGTAACCTCCGCTCTCAAGACAAATCCCTCCTTTCAGTACCCTTCTCCACCACCGCCAACTCCAGGCTCCGCCCTTTCTGCCTCGCCTCACCCCACACATGGAACAAACTCCCCGAGCCCATACGCCAGGCCCCCTCCCTGCCCATCTTCAAATCTCTGCTTAAAGCCCACCTCTTGAAGGTCGTCTTCGGCACCTAACCTCTACACCTCTACCTAAGAAATCTAGACTGCCCCAACTTGACATTTCGTTCTTTAGATTGTAAGCTCCTTTGAGCAGGGACCGTCCTTTTTGTTTATTTTGTACAGTGCTGCGTAACCCTAGTAGCGCTCTAGAAATGTTAAGTAGTAGTAGTAGTAGTAGTAGTTTCAGCTCCTGATAAAGAAATCCTTTGCACATCAGAAAGCCTGGTAATAAAGAAGGACATCTTTGGACAATGGAGATCCAGCTCTACAAAAATGGACTTTGCATTTTATCACGTTCAATTATTCAGAGTTAAAATAGGGGTATCTACCAATACCAGGCAGGGAGTGTCTTGGCCCATTTTTCAAGTTTGAAATACTTCCTTTAATTTGTAGTTCTGCTGTTATCCCTCTCTCCTTTTTGGGCACATGATCCCTGCTCCCACTGTCTCATGGGACTTTCCTATTGGTTCACTCTCTGGCCTTAGGCATGCTGGGTAAGCAGTCCCACCTTCCTTCACGTACAAGGAGAAGATCTAATTTTTTATGCTTTAAGCCCTGCAAAAATCCTGCTTTTCTACCTCCTATTTATTCTTTTATGTGCAACCACATGCTTCCAATACTCCATCCTTGGCTCAGCATAATAAGAGTTGTTTCTTAAACTTCACATAAGTGCACATGTGTGCATATCAAGTCCAACTCAGATCCATCTCAAACCTATACTCACCCTACCATCCCAACTCTTTTTCTGGATTTGGCCCTGGACCTGCCTTGCTCCGCTGAGTCTCAGTAGTACTCAGTGCTATTTTTGTAGCAAAAAAAGCACTGATGCTCATTATGGGTGGGGTTACCACCTGTGGATCTGCCCCTATGATAGCCACACCCCTTAAACCAACCATGGTGCATATAAACAGGCATCATTGAAAATATTATACCAGTATAGGAGAAAAAATTAACTTGTGATTTATAAATAGTTTTTGTAAGCTGTTACAGCTCTAATATGCCCAGTGCAAAATAAGACAGCAGATGTGAATTCTCAAATTAGACATATTCCAAACACCGTTGTTTTTTTATATACCTTTGTTGTCTGGTGACTTTGTTTTTCTGCTAATGTCAGTCCCAGTCTCTGATTCTGCTTCTCTCTATATGTTCTCTTAACTCCATTTCCAGGGCTTCCTTTCCATTTATTTCTTTACTTTCCTCCTTTCTTCTTCATTTCTTGCCCTCCATTCATAAGTAAAAGCTGGGTCCTCCATGGAACTGACTGGAGGAAGTATAACTTGGATCCAGCTTTTGCCTATATTCTCCATCCATTGCAGTTTTTCACCTCTCTTCCCTTTCCCTCATCTCCATCCATGTACATCTTCTTCTTTTCTCTTTCCTCCCCTCCATCCATGTCCAGCATTTCTCCTCTTTCTTCTCTCCCCTCTCCTCCATCCAAATCCAGCATTTCTCCTCTCTCCCCCCTGTCCATGCCTCCATCCATCCATGTCCAGCAATTCTCCTCTCTCCTTTGTCCTCCTCTCCGTCCATCCATGTCCAGCAATTCTCCTCTCTCCTGCTCTCCTCTCATCCATTTCCAGCATTTCTCCTCTCTTCCCTGCCCTCCCCTCCCAATCCATGTACCTCCTGTCCTCCCCTGCCATCCATGTCGAGCGATTCTCCTCTCTCTTCCCTCCCCTGTATCCATATCCAGCAATAATTCTCTCTCCCCTCTTCGCCATCCAAGTCCAGCATTTCTTCTCTCTCCCCCCTGTCCATAATTCCATCCATCCATCCATGTCCAGCAATTCTCCTCTCTCCCCTGTTCTCCTCTCCATCCATCTATGTCCAGCAATTTTCCTTTCTCTCCTGCTCTCCTCTACATCCATTTCCAGCATTTCTCCTCTCTTCCCTCCCCTCCCCTCCCATCCATGTCCAGTGACTCTCCTCTGCCCCCTGTCCTCCCCTGATATCCATGTCCAGCAATTCTCCTCTCTCCCCTGCTCTCCCCTCTCATCCATGTACAGTGATTCTCCTCTCTCCCCTGCCTTGTCCTCCCATCCATGAACAGTGATTCTCCTTTCCCTGCCATTCTCTCCCATCTATGTCCAGCAATTCTCCTGTCTCCCCTGCCCTCCCCTCTCATCCATGTCCAGCGATTCTCCTTTCTCCCCTGCCCTCACCTCTCATCCATGTCCAGTGATTCTCTCTTCCCTCCCTCCCCTCCCCTCCCATCCATGTCCAGTGATTCTCTCTTCCCTGCCCTCCCCTCCCATCCATGTTGTGAAGGGGAGGATAAGGGTTTTGCCCAGATGGAAGTGGAGGAGGGAGAAGGAAGGAGGCTCAAGAGCTGAGGGAGACAGAGCAGGGCCTTTCCTTTAATCATTCCTCAGAGAGAGAGAGAGAGAAGGGAAAAGGTAGTGCCCCCTAGAAAATGGAGGTGGGAGAAGGACTACATTTCTCAGCATCCCAGGGAAAACCCTTGTTTAGGGATTATTGGCCCCAGCATTCCCCGGGAGAAGGCTCTGACAAGGCAAGGGAGGGTAATCAAGTAAAAGAGGAACAGCTGCCCAGAGTAGAGGAGAATGAGCCCATGGACTGGCAGGCTGCTGGAGAGAAGGAGCAGGAGGCAGGCTCTGAGGAACCCATGGACCTTTCTGCCTGGGCTCATGCCTTGAAAGCTAAACTGAAAAACCAGGTGAACTCTTGGTGTCAGAGCTGGGCTGACAGTGGAAAGGGGAAAGGTCATGCGGGAGAAGGGTCAGTGAAGTAATAGAGTGACCCTGAATGGGTGGGATCTTTTCCTCTTTCCCAGGAGAGTTCAAGCTGTGTTCCTTGAAGAGACTGTATGCCTGAACTGAGTGCTAAGGCACTAAGCACTGTGGGTTTTGAACTGTTGGGAAAACAAACCTTCTTTTGTGTGGGGGAGGGGAAAGTAAGTTACATTGTTTTTTTTCTTTTTGTGGCTGAGGCCCACAGACTTGTGTATTTTGGACTGTTTGCAGAAACCCCGTGGGGAGTGGACCAGATACAGGGGTTCTTTTTGGGGTGTGAAGTTGGACTACAGAGGAACCTATCTGTGGGAACTGTTAATTAGGCTCCAACTGATTTGTGCAGCAGCTGAGAGGGGACGTGTTTTTTCTTGGTTCTGCTGTATCTGGGCCCTGAGAGTAAAACAGGAGCAAACTGTTTTGAAGGGCTGTAGGATTCCTTTTGAAAGTTACTGGACTGTGAATCCTTGGCAATAAAGGAGCTTGGTGACTTTTACTTTTTTGAGTTTATTTTCTTTGAGCCCTGCCCTGTGGACTGCAGTGGGCCAGGAGGCTGAGTGGCCAGGGCGGAGGCAAGGTCCCGAAGACCCTCCGGCGGAGGGAAGGATCTACACAATGTACAGCAATTCTTCTCTCTCCCCTGCCTTGCCCTCCCCTCCCTTCCATGTCCAGTGATTCTCCCTTCCCTGACCACCCCTCCCATCGATGTCCAGCGATTCTGCTGTCTCCCCTGCCCTCCCCTCTCATCCATGTCCAGCAATTCTCCTCTCTCCCTTGCCATCTCCTCTCATCCATGCCCAGCGTTTCTGCTTCCCCCAACCTCCCCTGCTATCCATGTCCAGGGATTCTTCCTCCCCCCACCCATCCTCCTTCTCCCCTGCCTGCTTAGAGTCCAGACTCCTGCCAGCATCAGCCAGTGCAGCGACGGAGAGGCTGCCAGCGTCGGGGCCTTCCCTCTGTGAGTCCTGCCTACTTTGTTTCAACTTCCTGTTTCCGCATAGGTGGGACTCGCACCTTTTAAACATTTTTGCCGAAAATGGACGTGCGGCAAAATAAAAATTACTGTGCATCCATTTTGGGTCTGAAACCTTATCCCCAGCCATTGACCTAGCAGTAAAGACTCATGCAGTAACCGGGCGGTAATGACCTATGCGTACCAAATGTCACTTGGCATGCGTCCATTATGTGAGACTGTAATTAAAAAATATTTTCAGACATGCGTATTAGACGCACGCCAAAAAAGAAATTACCACAAGAGCCAAACGGTAGTCGGGTGGCCCTAACACCTACAGCATCTCTTAATCATTGCCAAGTCGCTAAAGAAGAGGGTTGAGGGGGAGAGGAAAGTAAGCAGGACTCGCCGATAAAAAAAAGGTGCTGGTACGCCATACCGGTGCATATCGGCACAAAAATAATCCCTGGTAGTACCCCAGACATGGCACAAGTCTTTAATTTTTATGTTTATTAAATTCTTGATAGCCCACCAGATTCCAAAACTGGGTCAAGGCAGTTTACAATTGATAAAAAAAACAAGATAAAATTGGAAAGGACACCATTTGAGGATAGGGCAGTGCACTTATAGACAGCACAGACATACCCAAATTTACTTAGTAAAAAAAAAAAAGATAAACACAATAGATAAAAATTCTTCTTAGCCATACTTGCTAGGTGAAAAACAGGTCAGCTAGACTCTAGTACAGGTAATTTAGTTCCAAATGCCAATTCAAAAAAAATATGCTTTATAAGCAGATATTTAAATCTTACAAAGGAAAGTTTATTATGTAAGTAGGAAGGTAAGCTATTCCAGAAAGAAGATGCCAGAATAAAATAAGCTGAGTGCTGGGGAGACTCATAGTGAGCATTCTTTTGTAATAGGAGAGCCAGCCTATGGGAGGCCAGGGATCAAAGTGATTGGGAAGGAGTGCAAGGGATCGTAACTGAGGGCAAATGTAATGGACATCCATGATGAAGTGCTCTATGAGCCAACAAAGAACTTTAAAAGAGCTTCTATACTGAACTGGGAGCCAACGCAATTGGATGAGAAAAGGGGTGACATGATCATAGTGCTTGGCACAGCACAAAAAACAAGCAACTGAATTTTGCAACATTTGCACACATCGAAGAAGACAAGCAGGGATCCCACAAATAACAGTATTAAAATAATCAATACATAAAATGACAAAGGCATGAATTAAAGTATGCAGCGATGAAAAATCCAGGAATCGGCTTGTAAAGCAAAGATGACAAAGCCAAAAATCCCCTTTTTTAACCACTAAAGAAACATGATTTTGAAAGGACAGTTTGGAATCGAACGTAAATCCCAGATAGCAAAAGGAATTTACCAGGGTGACTAAAGAGTTAAACTATTCCTGACATCATCCTTGGGCTGAGGCAGTCACTGTTCTGTGCATGTGTGCACTCTCACACATTTGTGAGATTCCTGAACCAGGTTCTAAACTCAACTCAGTTCTTCTGTTGGTGGCCACAGCCATTGTTGGCTTTACTGCTCTTTTTTTTTCCTTCACAAGCATGCTCATTCATACATACATACCTCATTACTTCTGGGATTCCAACAGCACTCTCCAGCTGCTCCAGACCCAGCGCAGCTCCAACCCCATACATATTGCTCTCTGTATACAACCACCTGCTCTATTTAGTTGCCAGCTTCTCTAATAATAATTTGGGTCCACAGACTCCACTCTTCAACTCCTAGCTCTACACTGAGAAATGGAATTTATTTTTCCAGGGATCATTACCAGCCATATTGCTCTATGATGTAAAAATGTTTTTGTTGCAGAGGGCTCTGAGAAATGGGATACAACTTTTGGAACTGCCCTTCCTCAACCCTTACACAAAAAAACAGGGTTCTTCTCTAGAAATAGGAATTTATTTATAACCAAATTACAAATTAAATATCAGAATTAGATATGGCTGTTGTGGGTGTATGTATTTAATCCCTTAATCAGAATGATCTCACCAGGGTCTAGCTCAGACATCTACAATGGTCAGTCATAAGTTGTCATAGGTCATGAGTTGTGTCACCTTATGGCCTGGATCTCTTCCTTTTTCTAGCAGAAGACTGAAGTTTCTTTCTGTTGGCTTGATATTTTAGAGAAATGTGCGTGTGTGTGTGTGTGTGGGGGGGGGGGGGGGGGGGGGGGGGGGGGAGAGGGCATGTTTCAGCTGTAGTACTGCCCAGGAATTTCTGTTCCAGAACCATTACCAGGCTCAACCTTCGGAGGGACATTTCCCCATGACCGGCTCTAAATGATCATTCCACATTTACCTGTTTAGAAGTCAGAATTTTAATGATTTTGAACATGTTGACTTAGGTCAGATGTTATCCTGAGCTTACATCATGACAGATTTTTTTTTTTTGGCCCTTATCTGATTCCTAGTAGATGGTTCCACGTTTCCCAAGCAACTACTAGGCTGCTCATTTTTAAATGGTTATTTTAAACTAGTCTGCCGGCTTTCCTGGCAATATCTGTGATAGTCAAACCTCATTCTGATCTCTGAGTTTCTAGGCATTTGTTTGAAAATAACCATTTTCCATCTTCTGGCGTAAAATATTTGCATACCTATACTAGATTTATTTAGGGTATATTTCTAACAATTTAGTCAGAAAGACAAGTCCTCTTGTATATAATCTATTCTTACAGAGTTCAAGGGTAGTTTCACTTTTTACTGATGGCTCACTGGTTAGTTCCTTGTGCTAGTTTAAAAGCTACTTTTAAATTCACAGAAAGTATACTTAATTCATTTTTGTGCATTTGTTCCTAAAAACAGTTTATTTCTAGAACAAAGATTCTTATCAAGGTGTTTGCTCATCATCTGGCTTATCATTCTTTGGCAAAGTTACCTTGCTGTATTATAGATTTTACAGAAAACCCAATCTTTTGTTCCTACTCATTTCATTTTTTTTAAGGTTCATTGTACTGTACAAAAGCTTGTTCATTTTTCCTTTGCAGCAGCTGTTTGTGGTTTAGCCAGTCTGACCTCCAGCATTTCTATCCTGGAATCCCTTGCAAAAGCTTTTCCCTGCCATCAGCATATTGGCAAATTTGTAATTTTTCAGCATTTTTCCAAGTCTATGTACCTTGTATAAATGGGCTTATTCATTTAACTCAGAGCTGAACCATTAATGAGGTCATAGTTGGACCTCACTCCCAATCCCGTATCTTGCTTTCTTCCATATGGCCAAAAAACATGACCAGGCAGATATTCCTTTAACAATCTTTTCAAGGCAGAATCCGTACTGAGACTTTTTTCTTCTGCATTATTGTTTTTTTTTTTTTGATGACTGCTTTGTTGAGGATAATTATTTTGAACATTTAGAATAAAAAGGTAATTCTATGAGAGGCCCTTTTACTAAGCCATGGTAGGCTCTATGCGTGTGCAGCATTCGCCCAAATGAGACTACCGCCAGGGCAGTGTGCCCTTCTGGTGGTAATTTCAGACCTGGCGCGCGCCCATATCTGGTGGATTAATTATTCATTTATTTCCTCCTATGTGCACCGATTCCGCATGCTGACTGGTCACCACACGTGTAGCACATGAACCTTTATCACTAGATCAATGGGTGGCATTAAGGGCTAAGGCCAGTTTTGGCCATGCCCTGGTTTCATTTTTATTGCAGGCCCTTTTCCTGTCCCATTAAAAAAAAACACCTTTTTTTGTAGATGCGGTAAAGATTGGCCTGGTGTGAGCCCAATACAAACGCCTACACTACTGCAGGCCACTTTTTACCGTGGCTTAGTAAAAGGGCCCCTGAATTAGAAGCTCACATTTCATGTGTATATATGTAGAGTACTAGCACTTACGTGTATAAGTGTACATGTACCCGTGAAAGTACAAGCAGAGTGCCTAGTAAGCTCTGAGAGTTGATGGGGCTGAGTGTGTTACAGAAAGTGACCTTCTGCTGCTTGGGCGAATGCATGCTGGATTGCTCCAGGGAGCATCACAGAGTGTGGTTAGTGGTGTCACTGGTTGGGTTTGGTTTTCTCTGCCGTCATTTGCTGGACTAGCACCTTGACTATCTTGCTACACACCCTGTAATTTTGACCAGTTCCTCATATCTTGTTTAACTGTATAAGATTTTGCCTTGAGTTTAGCCACCCATCTATTTATCCCAATTGGCTCTGTACTACCCATCTTGTCCCCATCTATATACCTGCACTTAACTCCTCAGCTACTTAAAAAGGCATTAGATTCATATCTATGCTATTTTAATGTTCTATTGCATTGCTTATTAGGTGTTTCAATGGTATTATGCTGATGTAATATTATATCTGTTATTTAAATATTCTTCCATACTGTATATTTGTATTATGCTGACATCATATTTTCAAGTTTACCTCACTTATTGTATTTATGTTTATATTTTGTCATTTTACTATTGTTATGTTGTTAACAAAATTGTAAGTTTTATGTTAAATTGGATCTGCTGTACACCGTCTTGGGTGGATCTGTTCATACAGGCGTTAATAAATCCCAATCGATAAATTAAATAAATAATTGTGCCTGTAACTTGTACCTAACTTTAATAGTGCATAAATTCAGGGGAGCATATACATGGGCAGAGCATGGGAGGGGCATGGGCGGGACTCATACTTACATATACAGCTTACAGGTTACACCAGGTCTATGGTGGGTGCGTAAATATTAGACGAGTTGCTGGGTTAGGCTGTTATTCTATAACAGAATCTGGGTGAGTGACCTCAAGGTGCCTAAATGAAAATGCCCAGTTTGTAGAATTGTGCCCTGTGGGCAGAAGGAAAACCTGAGTGAGGCCATGACACCTTTGAAAATAAAGGATATACACTAGATTTCACCAAAGCCTTTGATAAGATCCCTCACAGAAGACGGATGCATAAGCTGAAAGGACTGAACTTAGGACCCAAAGTGGTGAACTGTATTGTTAACTGGTTGACCAACAGGGAACAGAGTGTGGTGGTAAATGGAATCTGCTCAAAGGAAAGGAAAGTGAGTAGCGGAGTGCCTCAGGGGTCTGTGTTGGGGCCGATTCTATTTAATATATTTGTAAGAGACAGTGCTGAAGGATTAGAAATAAAAGTTTGCCTTTTTGAGGATGACACAAAGATAGCCAATAGAGTGGATACCCTGGAGGGAGTAGATACCATGAGAAGGGGGATCTCCAAATGTTGGAAGATCTGGCAGTTAAAATTTAATACGAAGTTCAGAGTGGTGCACTTGGGATGCAGAAATCCAAAAGATATGTACTAGATAGGAAGGAATAAATTGGTAAACTCTGCTAAGGAGAAGGACCTGGAGGTGATAGTGTCCGAGCAGCCCAAGGTAATGAAACAATGCAACAAGACAGTGGCAGGAGCCAGAAGGATGCTAGGTTACATAGAGAGGGGTATAACCAGAAGAAGAAAGGAGGTGCTGATACCCCTGTACAAGTTGTTGATGAGGCCCCACTTGGAGTTTTGTGCTCAGTTTTGGAGGCTGTATCTTGCTAAGGATGTCAAAGACTTGAAGCGGTTTGGAGAAAAGTGACAAAAATAGTATGGGTTTGCATAGTAGGATGAGCGAAGAAAGATTTGAGGAACTGAACATGTATATCCTCGAGAAAAAGAGAAACCAAGGTTATATGATACAGCCGTTCAAACATTTGAAAGATATAAATCTGCAGACAAACATTTTCCAGAGACGGGAAAGTGGTAGAACTAGAGGACATGAATTGAGGTTGAAAGTGGGCCGACTCAGGAATAATATTAGGAAGTACTTTTTCACTGAGAGAGTGGTAGGTACCTGGAATGCCCTTCTGCGGAAGGTGGTGGAGATGCAAACGGTAGTGAATTCAAAAAATGCAGGAGATAAACACAAAGAAATACTGTTTGGAAGGAATGGATCCAAAGAAGCTTAGCAGAGATTAATTAGCAGCACCGCTAAGTGGTAAGCAAAGTCAGTGATGGGCAAGACTTCTATAGTCTGTGCCATGATCATGGCTGAATAGATTTGGATGGGCTGCAGTGGATCTTTTCCGGGGCTTCAACAACTTTAGAAATTTAGAACACGGACAGTGCCAGGCAGTCTTCTACAGTCTGTGGAAAATGGCAAGGACAAAGCACACAACTTTGGAATTCACAACCCAAAGACCTGAAACTCACTGAAAACTACCTACAATTCAGAAAAACCTGAAAACACATCTTTTCAAGAAGTCTTTCCCTCCTGGATCTGCCTAATCCCACACCACCTTACATCACAAAAAGTTCAGAAATGGAATATTAACCTCTCTCACAATATGTTAATATATCAACCTAAGCGTTTATTTACTTCTGTATTATGTACTAGACTTCTACAAATCTAAATTTTGTAACCGCTTTTTTAGCAATATGTAAGCCACATTGAACCTGCCATACAGTGGGAAAATGTGGGATACAAATGCAATAAATAAATATCAGGTATATATATGAAGTATCATTTCATACCATATGTAATTAGTTTTTCTGGTTGGGCAGACTGGATCGACTACACAGGTCTTTGTCTACCATCATCTACTATGTTACAATGTTGCAAAATTACATATAAAAATTAAACAGAAACAACACCAATCACAGAAGATGATGTTTGTGAAGAATGTACAGGGATGAAAGGAGACAAAGCCATGGGACCAGATGGGATACATCCAGGGCTTTTTTTGTGGGGGTACTTGGGGGTACTGAGTACTGGCACCTTTTCCATTGTCTGCTAAAATTGACCCAAGGACTCCAAATTTTAATGAAAGAGCTCAGGCTCTACAAACCAATTCTGCCTTGTCGTGGGTTCTGTGACTGGTTGCAAGTGGCCTGGCTATTGTGGGGTGGATCCCTCAGTGATCACCCCACCTTTGATGGGTGGCCTAGCATTTGAGTACCGGCACCTTTTTTGCTAGAAAAGATGCACTGGATACATCATACATCCCAGGATGATAAAGGAGCTCAGAGGAGTTCTGGTAGGTTCCCTGAAGAATATGCTTAATTTCCCTGGCTACAGAAAAGATTCCATGTGATTGGAGAAAGGCAGATGTTCGTAGAAGTGGCAACAAAGAAGAAGTGTGAACCTATAGGCTGGCCTTGCCTTGGTGATGGAAAAAGTAATGGAGACACTGCTGAAGGACAGTACATTTTTTACAGTCCAGTGTGTTGTAAGATCATGGCATCATGGTTTTACCAGAGGCAGTTTGTGCCAAACATATCTGATTGATTTCTTTGACTGAGTGACTGAAAAACTAGATAAAGTGCAGGTGCTGAGACTGGATCAAGAATGGCCCGATGAACCGCGGCCCCAGCCTCCGAGAGGGCACCCGGAACCTCAGGTATTTAGTACTCAGCCATACCTTTTGCCCCGGCTGAAGAACCGGGGCGGGGCGCCGGTGCCGGTCGGCAAACGACTTATACCTAGCAGCTGCTTTCTGTAGTTGTTCTCGGGCCATGTTCCAGACTTCCCGCAGGTCAGCAAGGGTTTGAGTCACCAGGGGCATAGAGGAGTCAGAGGGAATGGGCGGAGGAAGCCGCGGATGTTGTCCGTACACAATGAAGAATGGAGATTTCCCGGAAGCAGAGTGTTCACTATGGTTATAAGCGAACTCGGCCCAAGGAAGAAGAGATGTCCAGTTGTCTTGCCGCCTGTTGACAAAAGCCCGCAAGAATCCCTTTAACGTTTGATTAATCCGCTCGACCATCCCGTTGGTCTGGGGATGGTAGGCAGAGGAGAAATGGGTGACGACCCCCAGGGCGGAACACAGGGCTCTCCAAAATCGCGAAGTGAACTGGGCTTCTCGGTCGCTGATGATCCTGACTGGTAGGTAGCCCATGGAGCCGGAAGATTTGTTGGATGAACTGCTGGGCTAACAGTGCTGCCGACGGAAGCCCTGGTAGGGGAACGAAGTGCGCCATGCGGGAGAACCAGTCTACCACCACCCAAATCACTGTGTGCCCCTGGGAGCGTGGAAGATCCGTAATGAAATCCATAGACAATTCTTCCCAGGGGGCTGCAGGAATGGGCAAGGGCTACAGATTCCCCCAGGGGCGCCCCACAACAGACTTGGTCCGGGCACAGGTGGGGCAGGTCATGACAAACTGAAGGATATCCTGGTTCATACGAGGCCATCAGTACTGTTGAGAAATCAGAGGGAGGGTTTTTTGAAACCCAAATTGTCCGGCCCATACAGATGAGTGTCCCCAGTGCATTACTTTCTCCCGGTCCCGCTGAGGCACAAATTCCCGCGTAGGGGTGACCCCACCCGGGGCCGCACAGAGGCAAGCCGGATCCAACATAGGATGAGCTTCCTCAATGTTCTCTGGAAGTTCGAAGGCTCTGGAGAGGGAGTCCGCAGGGGTATTCTGCGCAGCCGAGCGGAACACTAGTTGAAACCAGAACCTGGCAAAGAACAACGACCAGCGGGCCTGCCGTGGATTCAACCTTTGTGCCTCCTGCAGATACAAAAGATTCTTGTGATCCGTAATCTCTGTAAATCAATGCTCTGCCCCTTCCAGCAGATGTCTCCACTCTTGCAGGGCCAACTGTAAAGCTAGCAGTTCTCTATCCCCTACGGTATAGTTGCGCTCCGCTGGGGAAAACTTTCGGGAGAAGAAGAAACAGGGTTGGCGCCGGCCCTTGGCGTTAACTTGCGAGAGGACCGCCCCAGCGCCCAAAGCAGAGGCGTCCACCTCTACCACAAAAGGTTTGTCCGGATCCGGGGCCTGAAGGATGGGGGCGGACTCAAACGCTTTCTTCAACTGACTGAACGCCGTGTGCGCCTCGGCCGGCCAGTTCTTAACATCCGCATGCTTTTTAGTGAGCGCTGTCAATGGAGCCGTCAATTGAGAATAATGGGGAATAAATTGACGGTAGTAATTAGCAAACCCCAGGAACCGTTGCAGCACCTTCATGCCTTGGGGTTGGGGCCACTCCCGGATAGCGCGGAGTTTGTCTGGATCTATCCGCAGACCCCCAGGTAAAAGAATATGTCCTAAAAAAGGCAGAGTCTGCTGGTGAAAAGAGCATTTGCTGAGTTTGGCAAACAAGTGATACTGCCGCAAGCGCTGGAGGACGGTCCGAACATGGGCCACATGCTGCTGGGGATCTTTAGAGAAAATCAGGATGTCATCCAGGTATACAATTACAGTAGAATAAAGCAGGTCTTCAAGGGCGAAGTTCATGAACCTCTGGAACACCGCTAGAGCGTTGCACAGGCCGAAGGGCATCACCCGGTATTCAAAGTGCCCCTCATGCGTATTAAACGCGGTTTTCCATTCGTCCCCCTGCTGGATACGGACCAAGTTGTAGGCCCCACGGAGGTCCAACTTGGTAAAGATTTGGGCCCCCTGCAGCTGATCAAGCAACTCCGGGATAAGGGGCAGAGGATATTGGTCCTTTACGGTGATGGCATTTAGACCCCGGTAGTCGATACAGGGCCTCAAGGAGCCATCCTTCTTGGTCACGAAAAGAATCCTGCTCCGGCAGGGGACGTGGAGGGGCGAATGAACCCCTTCTGAAGATTCTCCCAGATGTAGACTTGCATGACCTTCGATTCCTCTTGGGATAGCGTATAGAGTTGGCCCCGCGGTGGCATCTTGCCGGTCATCAAATTAATAGCGCAATCAAAGGACCGATGTGGAGGTAGCACGTCTGCTTCCATGGGATTGAACACATCAGCGAAATCCCGGACTCTTCTGGCAGAGCAGCTTGACAGACTGGCACAGTTCTAGGAGTGGCCACCACCGCGGGGCAGCTGGACTCCCAACCCCTCAAACAGGTCTCGGTGCAGGCGCCACCCCAGGCTTGAATCTTCCCTAGAGTCCAAAGTATTACAGGGGTGTGACGCCGTAACCAGGGCAGGCCCAGCACCACGGGATGGATGGTACGGGGCAGAATCAGAAATTGAGCCTCCTCTCGGTGGTCTTCCCCCACCTGGAGCCCCAAAAATGGGGTCACCTCAGTGATAGGCTGGGGTAACGCCGTTCCCTGGATGGACGTCACTTGCAAGGCGGGCTGATAGGGCAGCATAGGCCATCCCATCTGCCGCAGGAGTTCCTGACTAATAAAGTTTCGCCCTGCCCCGGAATCCAACAAGGCTCGGGTGTGAACCACCGTCTCCTGCCATCACAGGGTCACCGGGAGGGTAATCAAATTGTCTGGTAGGGGATTTGAGTGCCCCAAGACCCCTCCCCTCATGGCGCCTTGGGAGTGGCGTTTCCCGGCCGTGCAGGGCAAGTGCTGATGAAGTGACCGGCCTCGCCGCAATACAGGCAAAGGCCACCCCGAAGGCGTTGAGTCCTCTCAGACGGGGTTAGCCATTGACGGCCAATGACCATAGGCTCCTCGGAGGCCTCCCTCGGCCCTATGGAGCCCCGTCGGGGGGAAAGTACCCGACTAGGCCGGGGCCCACCTCCGGACCCCCTCCGCCGGTCCGCACAGGCTCTAGCACTTTCCTGGAATTGGGTATCCACCCGAACACAGAGCGAGATCAAGGCGTCCAGCTGCCCCGGAACCTCCCGATCGGCCAGCTCGTCCTTGATCCGATCCTGAAGCCCCTCCAGGAAGATAGCAGATAGGGACTCCTGATTCCAGTGCAATTCTGTCGCCAGAGTCCGAAACCGGATAGCATAGTCTGCCACGGTCCCTTCGCCCTGCTGAATCCGCAGCAGTTCAGAGGCGGCAGAGGACGGCCTTCCTGGAAGATCAAACACCATGCGGAACCGGCGCTGGAACTCCGCGTAGTTGTCCAAAAGCGGATCTTGTTGTTCACATAGCGGGGACGCCCAGGCTAGTGCTCGTCCAGTTAGCAAGGAAATAACATAGGCCACCTTTACCTGGTCTGAGGCAAAAGCCTCTGGTTGCATTTTGAAGTACAAGTTGCACTGGTTGAGGAACCCCCGGCAGCTTCCAGGGACACCATCAAACCGAGTAGGCTCAGGGAACCGAGGTCCCGGGAAGGACCCTCCCTGACGGGGAGCCGCTGCAGCGGCCTGGTGTGCCGCAGCAGCCTGGTTCTGCACCTGGACCATAGTTAACTGAGAGCAGACATTCTGCAGGGCCCCTGACAGGGCGTTCAACTGCTCCTGCTGCTGCTGGAGAATTTTAGCCAGGTCTCGTAGATCGGGTTGCGTTGGCAAGCTCATGGCTTCAGGTTCCTGTCTTGTCTGGGAAGAAGGTGAGCCCTTAGGTCCCGCAAGGCCCCGAAGGACCTCAGAGGACAGCCGTGCAACCCCAAGTCTTCACCCGCGGCGACTGCTGTTCACCGGGGGTTGAGCCCCCAGCTGCAGGCGGCCAACGTGACTTCCGGAACCGCGGGGTTGACGAACTGACCCAGTCCCGGAACCGGGAGCGAAGAGGGCAGGTGGAAAACAGAGAAGTCCAACAACAGGTCACAGGTCAGGATAGGCGGCTATCAGAGTCGTCCAAAAACAGGCAACAGGTCAGGGCAGGCGGCTAGCAGAGTCATCCAAAAACAGGCAACAGGTCAGGGCAGGCGGCTAGCAGAGTTGACCAGAAACAGTCCAAAGGTCAAACCAGGAGAGCAAGGGAACGTACTGAAACAAGAACACACAAAGACTGGTCTAGGGAAACAGAACCTGAAGCAACGTCCTGTTACAGCCCCGCTCCTTAAATACTGTCAGCATTCAACCGCCCAGCCCCAGCCGGCATGGCCGGCCAATCGGAACCCGGCTACTGAAGAAATCCCTCTGGTTGGTTCCGTCCGGCCTCTCAGGCGGAGCTACAGCACCGGCATCCCAATCTGGTTCCTCTGAGGCGGAGCTTCGGGTTCCCGCGCCCGAATGTGAAGAAGACGCCGGCCATCGCGTCTCGGCCCCATCCTCCCCACTGGCACGAGCACAGATCCCATAGCTGGCGACCGAGAGCCTGGAAGCCACGATCGCCGGCCCACGGGGGCCCGGACAAGGCGGCCATCGCCGCGGCGAGCCACGGCTCTCAGCCGCGGTCTCTAGAAGGCCGGCCTTCGCTGCAAAGAACACCGGCTCGGCCCCGACTGCACCCGGAACCGGCGCCCATCCGGGAAACCGTCAGGTAAGCCTTCTCTGGCTGCGGGTCCTTCCTCCCGGCCCTTGCTTCCCGCAGAGGAGCAGCCGGAGGGAGCGAGGGATGTGACAACTTCCACCAGCTTTGTCCCAAGCAGGGCTGGTAGCACACCTCCCTCTTCACACTACAAACATCTGTGGCCTCCCACGTGCTCTGGTGCTGGAGAGGTTAACCTTCAGTGTTTTCCCAGTCCATACTGACTTTCTCCCCTTGGACTGGGTATTCACCCCTCACATCCGGCTCCTCCTCCTGGTAATCCATCCGGTTTGGCAACTCAGCTTCCTCCTTCTGTTTCAGAGTATTCAGAAAATCTCCCCTCCTCCCTTCACAGCTGGCTGGAATCTGGTATTGATTACGCAGCCATGAGAACTGGGCGTCCTCCTGGGTATTCCTCCCCCTTGCGGTAACTGGGAAAAACTGCTCTCTATCCCCTGAGCTGTCTTCTCTTCCGCTTTTTCTGTGAATCCCTTCCAGGGTTTTTGGCCCACCCCTGTCTCCCCGGGCCGCAGGGGATTCTGGACATTGTAATTCTGCGACACCTTGTTTTTTCCTATATCCCTGCCTACCTGCCTTATCACAGTATACCCAAGTTTGACTTGTCCTTGCCATTGTCAGGGCACAGACTGTAGAAGTCTGGCCAACACTCTTCTTGTACTAAAAGTTCTGAAGCTAAAGTCAAAGCACTTTAAAATTTACACTCCCACCCATCTATACCTATTCAGACCATAGAAGTCTGCCCATCACCAATTTTGCTTCCCAATTACCGGCGTCACCACCCAATCTCCACTAAGATTTGGTGGTGACGCCGGTAATTCGGAAGCAAAATTGGTGCTGGGCAGACTTCTATGGTCTACGCCCTGAACGTGACAGAATAGATATGGATGGGGTGGAGTGCTCATCAGGGACGCCCTTCTTTTTTCCTTTATCGGCCAAGGACGCCCATGTGTTAAGCATGCCCCAGTCCCGCCTTCGCTATGCTTCTGACACGCCCCCAGGAACTTTGGTCGTCCCTGCGATGGAAAGCAGTTGAGGACGCCCAAAATCGGCTTTCGATTATGCCGATTTTGGCGACCCTGGGAGAAGGATGCCCATCTCCAGATTTGTGTCGAAAGATGGGTGCCCTTCTGTTTCGAAAATAAGCCTGTTAGGCTTCTCGTCTACCTCTGATTTATATAAGATGGTATAAAATTCCTTAAAAAATATAGTAATGATGTTAGGATCAGTTTGTAGTTTGTTGTTACCATCTAATATAGCAGATATATTTTTCCTTTCATATCTAGATTTCAGGTATTGCACCAACAAGTGCCCACTCTTATTATTCTCTGCATAATAATGAGCCGACTGCATAAAAAGTGATTTGCCAGATTTTTTACTCAGTAGAGAATTATAGATATATATTGAGTTGAGAAGGAGCAGAGTGATGTAATGTTTCTAGAGACCTGATACGATTCTCAAGGAGTCAATTTCCTTGCACAATTTTTTGTTCATGGAAGCTGAATATGATATTATCACCCCTTGTATGTAAGCTTTAAAAGAGTCCCAAAGGGTAATCTAGGTCATATCTTGTAGGGTATTAAAGTGGAGGAATTCATTAATTGCATTTGTTATTAATGGATGAAAACCAGGATTGTCATGAAAAGAGGCATTAAATCTGTCTGGGTGAAGTGGTACTGCACCCAGACAGAGTGCATGATCTGACATACTGATGACTGCTATATCTGAGTTTTGCACTTGTCTAATGGGGAGGTACTAATGAGAAAATAATCTATACCTGAGTATGTATTATGAGGAGTGGAAAAATATATATTCAAGGTCCCGTCTGTGCTGTATTCTCCAAATACCATTGAGAGATAATTGTATCATAATATCATGAATGGAGTATCAAGCTTTAGTGTTCCTAAATGGGCATCCAGATTTTCTATCCATGGCAGGATTTAGTACCAAGTTAAAGTTCACCTATGATTCAATGATTTTGTCCTGCCTGTGCAACCAAATCAGCAAGCAGCAAGAACAACTGGGATTGTCACAGTTGGGGGGCATATATGCTTATTATGGTATAACACATTTCTTTCATTTTTAAATGAACCACTATCCTTTCTTATATATACTGCCTGCAAGCTATTGAAGCCTGAAAGCTATTGAAGCAGTGTACATTCAGGTATAGTAGGTATTTCTCTGACCCCAGAGGGTTAACAATTTGAATGCAGGGTTATGTGACGTTCAAAATCACAAAGAACTGCAGTGGGAATTAAACCAGGGTATACCTTCTGACCTTCTTCACAGTATAAATGGAGTGGAGGATCTGAACTGGCTGTGTCCTTTACACAAGAAACCTCATCCTCTGAGGAAGTGTTGTGATTTAGAGAGAAACTGTTGACAAGAACATACAGAATTGCTCACAAAGTACAGAATCTGCTATAAATGTTATTCTTCATCAAACAATCCGGCCAAAGATTGTAAAGCAACCATCAAGGGGGTAATTGGAACCAGGTACACATGCACATATACAAGCCAATATTCTGGCTATGTGCTATTCTATAAAATGTGATGGCACGTAGCTGGAAGCTGGGAATACAGATGGGTGGAGTCTGGGTGCAGTCTGGGTGGGACACATACAGGCTTATTTTCAAAAGAGAAGGGCGCCCATCTTTCAACACAAATTGGAAGATGGGTGTCCTGTACTGCTATGGATTTACAGCCTGTTTCACTGACACAGACTACTCAATAATTACCATGGATTCTTTTGGATTCGTATTAGGTAAATGAAACCTTTATTAGAGGTGCTAAAATCTACAGTGATTAAAATACATACAATGATTAAGCTATATACACACAATGATTAGCTATATAACTAAAAAGAAACAATACCTATCTATAAACAATCATTACATCCTCCTTATGACCAGGAACAAGTCTTTTTTGCACGATGCGTCCACCCACAGATGAGCCTCAAAGCTCTGCTGCAACAAGCCCCCCTTTTTATTAAGCTAAAGCTTATTTTCAGAGCCAAGGAAAATTACAGAATGCTTGAGAATAGGTAAACAAACCATACTGTGGGAATGTGGTCACATGTTTCCAAGTCCAGGTGGCCAGTCTGAACTTCGAAAACAAGCACCATCCTCCTCTTCACATACCAAATTAATTAGAGCTGTGTCTTATCTTCTGCATTCCAACTTATTTTCACACAATCAAAGTTAAACAATCATTTTTAAACAGAATTACTTCTGATCAACAATACAGACCCCAAGTGCACTTGTTAGTCAAGGCAGATAGAGTTGAAAAGCAATCTCTAAAATCATTTTTATTACATGTCCTTCTCACAGGGTCACTCAAATTGGCATAATTGAAAGTGTGTCGGAAGCATAGTGAAGGCGGGACTGGGGCGTGCCTAACACATGGGCATCCTCGACCAATAATGGAAAAAGAAAGGCGTCCCTGACAAGCACTTGGGCAACTTACCTGGTCCTTTTTTTCTTACGATCAAGCCTCAAAAAGGTGCCCGAACTGACCAGATGACCACCCGAGGGAATCGGGGATGACCTCCCCTTACTCCCCCAGTGGTCACTAACTCTCTCCCACCATCAAAAGAAAACTTTAAAAATAGTTTTTGCCAGCCTCTATGCCAGCCTCAAATGTCATACCCAGCTCCCCGACAGCAGTATGCAGGTCCCTGGAGCAGTTTTAGTGGGTGCAGTGCACTTCAGGCAGGTAGACCCAGGCCCATCTCCCTCCCTACCTGTTACACTTGTGGTGGTAAATGTGAGCCCTTCAAAACCCATACAAAACAAACTGAACAACAGCCAAATTCAATCCCAAAAGTTCATAAAAAGGCATACAATACTTGAAAGCATGAAGGTTACCCTCAGAAACCAAGGTATAAACCAAGGTCTGACCAACAGGACCCATTATCTATATAAGATTTTGGTGTCCATGGTCTGATCTCTTTCATTGGGTAAAAAATTTAAACTCACATGCTTACAATCAAAGTTTTCTCATAATGCAAACATATTCACTGAGAATCAAATATTTTCAAAAGCACAACTGTAGCTTAAAATAACTTAGCTTTTCTTAGCTGGCTTAATCACCTCTCATTCCAACTGCTTAATTGTGTTCAACGGGGCCCTTATCGTTTCACCTGCTTCTGGGCTTACCACTCGTTATACAGGAAGTACCGCTGGTAAACTGCAGTAGCCCGGCGGTACTTTTCACCCATGGTGCACTGTCATTTCTAGCGCTACAAACATTTATTTATTCAGGCAGTGCCACGCGCTGCCCAGTTACCATCGGGTTAATGCGGGAACCCTTACCGCTACCTCAATGGGTGGCGGTAAGGACTTCCCCTGAAATGGCCACGCGGCAAGTGCTTTAACTTGCCGCATGTCCATTTCCTGCAGGAAGGTGAGACTTTCCTTTTACTAGCTGCGGTAAAAGCAGGCCTTGGTGCACATGTAAAACATGCACCGATGCCAGCACTGGGCCCCTTTTGACGCAGCTTGATAAAAGGGGCCCCCTGTTTCTTCACAATTACCCTCCATGTGCACAGAGTGGGCAGCGACCAACATGACATTGCCCTACACCAAATGGTGTAAAACCTACCCCCCCCCCCCCAAGCCTTAGCACCTGAGATGAGTCATGGCAGGGAGAATGAGAATTAAAAAAACACCAAAACCCGAGATGACAAAACGTATAGAAGTGTGTGGAGACAGCCACAATGGGAAGTCCTGTGCCAAGATATATCTAGCCAAAGTGTATCCCAAAGGTCAACCTGAAAGGTCAGTGAAGATGTAAGTCATTATGGATGACCAAAGTGACAAGTCACTGGAAAGATCAGAGCTCCTTTTTTGGCATAGATGAAGATTACTCTACATATAAGCTTAAAATCTGTAGAGTCATAACAACAATGAGGGAAAGAGCGAGTGGGTAAATTATAGAAACTATAGATAGTGTCAAGTAGTATCTGCCTGCCCATTCAGAATGCGACCAGATACCAGACAACAGGGATTAAATTCATATACCAGAAGTCTGTTGACACTATCCTCACCAACCAATTCCCAGTTTTGGATCCAGATGCCCAAATTCTACTTCTACAGGGCAGTGATAGACTGGTATTTCACAGAGTTCATTAGCAATGCAGTGGTCCTTGTGACACCTCCTATGTCCATTGACTCACCTTAGGATGACCTCCTATGCCCATTGGCTCACCATGGGATAAGTTTCTAAGTTTATTCATCACTTGATATACTGTATCATCGGTAATACCATCTAGGCAGCAATAGTAGGTGACATTTGTCCAATGGAATATCCAAATCAAGTGGCAAAATATGTGTCACTAGTGTGCTTGAAAATAGGTTCACATCTTTATTTATTTATATGACATTTCTACCCTGCGTTTCCCAACCATGCCTCAACTGTCTATCTATTAAGAAGGCTCTTGACTGCAAAGAATCAAGCCATGATTTACTGACGTACCACACAGCATCTCTGTCAAACCTTTGCATCTGGGAAACTTGGTATTCCTGGTCACAAAAGATAATGATAAGCTTTCTCTCTCTATGGAAGACAAAGAATTCCTTTTAAGTTATGGTCATATAGCTGGGTAGCTCCTCTTCCTTTCCACAGGTCCAAACCTCAACTTTATAAGACTAGGAACCATATTCTTTCATGGCTTACTTTGTTGCAAAGAACTCTGAAAAGAAAGCCAGAGACAAGAAAGCATTTTGTAACTTTATGAAAGACATTTAGGAAATGACCATGCAGAGCTAGTTCCACCTTTGAGAGAAAATGAAGTGTGCTGCTAACTAGTCACCTTTAGTCTGTATTACCCACAGAAACCATGTCAGATCCAAATTGTATTTGATTTCAGTGCTCAGTTTCAAGGAACCTCCCGAAATAATACACTCCTCACAGGCACTGACCTAACCAACAACCAGTTAAGAGTCTTCATCTGGTTCAGCAAAGAATCTGTTACCATAACTGCCAACATCCAGCAAATGTTATACTGTTTTATTGTCCACAAAGACCACATAAACTACTCAAGATTCCTGTGATACTGCAATGATGACATCGACAATGAGACTGTCGGATAAAAGATGTGAGTCTACATCAATGGCAACAGTCCATCATTTGCAGTGGCCACCTATGGACTTTAAAGAACACAAAACAACAGAAGGAGTATAACTCAAAGTCAGATGTTTTGTAGAACAAAACGTATGTGGAAGATGGATTGAATCTTTACCCACTGAAGAAGTTGTTGACCTGCTGAAAAGAACACAGGCAAAGATAGCCAATGCTAATTTGAGACTCCACAAAATAACCTTCAGCAGTACTGTAGTAGTGAGAGCATTCCTCTAAGAAGATCAAGCCAAAGAATTAAAGAACTTGTACTCGAACGTAGACATACCTTCACTTCAACAGATTTTTAAACTAAGTTTTGACCTAAAAAGAGAAGACTTTAACTTCCAGGTCTCAATATTTATCCAAGTGTTTTGTCAACAGTGAACAGTATGTATGACCCACTATCCTGCTTATTTTCGAAAGAGAATAACGCCCATATTTCGACCCAAATCGGGAGATGGGCGTCTTTCTCCCGTTGGCGAACAAATTGGTATAATCGAAAGCTGATTTTGGTCGTCTTCAACTGCACTCCGTCACAGGAATGAACAAAGTGGGCAGGGGCGTGTCGGAGGCATGGTGAAGGCGGAACTGGGGCGTGGTTATTGACTGAGGAGAGATGGGCATCTTTAGGTGATAATCGAAACAAGAAGGGCGTTTTGGATGAGAATTTGGTCCGCTTTATTTGGATCCTTTTTTTTTCAGGTCCAAGTCCCAAAAAAGTGCCCCAACTGACCAGATGACCACCGGAGGGAATCAGGGATCACCTCCCCTGACTCCCCCAGTGGTCACTAACCCCCTCCCACCAAAAAAAAACCCACTTTACAAACTTTTTTTCCCAGCCTGTATGCCAGCTTCAAAAGCCGTACCCACCTCCATGACAGCAGATGTGTTCTATCCTCTGACAGCCTTTCCCTGGTTCTGATGTGGCTCTCGGGTGAGTGTGACACCTTTTCTGTTAAGGGCACTGCAGAGTCACATCAGCAATGCATTGTGGTGGGTGTAGGGTATTGGGCTCCGTGATTCCACTAGCTTGTGTTACGTGCTCACGATGTTGGTAGTTGGTAGGCTCTACTCCCATTGTGCTATTCCTTCTGCTTACTGGGTCAAAGTGTGCCCTGTTTTGTTTCCGGTAGTCCATGAGGTAGTGGCCATTTTTGTAAGCCAGTTTTAGCTCCCTTTCATGTGTTACCCATGTTACTGAAAGTAGGCATTGTACAGCATTCTGCCAGCTCTGACCTACTGCTAATCTCAGTACCAGGGAGACTCTTTGCCAGTGAGGCACAACCACTGATCTGCAGTTAACTGTGAGTAAACGTGCTTATTCCAATAAAGGACGTTTTTGGAGACATTAATGTTCAGGTGTCAACTGGTGTGCCAAGGTTCTACAGCAGCAACAAATCCTATGCAGGTCCCTAGAGCACTTTTAGTGGGTACCGCCATGCACTTCAGGCAGGCGGACCCAGGCCCATCCCCCCTACCTGTAACACTTGTGCTGGTAAATGGGAGGCCTCCAAAACCCACTGTACCCACATGTAGGTGCCCCCTTCACCCCTAAGAGCTATGGTAGTGTTGTACATTTGTGGGTAGTGGGTTTTGGGGGAGGGGGGTTGAGGGCTCAGCACCCGTGGTAATGGAGCTATGCATGTGGGAGCTGTTTCTGAAGTCCACCGCACTGACCTCTAGGGTGCCCAGTTAGTGTCCTGGCATGTCAGGGGGGCCAGTGTACTACAAATCCTGGCCCCTCCACCAACCAAATGGCTTGGATTAGGACGTTTTTGAGCTGGTCAGTTTTAGTTTCCATTATCGCTAAAAAAAAAAAAAAAAAAGCCCAGCTCAGCAACGAACAAATCCATGGCATTTGCTCCATACAAACCGTATTTTTGAGAAAAAAAAAAGACATCCATTTTTTTCAAAAATACGGTCTGTCCCTCCTCTTCACTTACCCGATTTTGGACATAGACACACATGGTGATAGGCGTTCGATTATGCCCCTCTATGGTTTTCAGCTCCAGTCACCATACAAGAAAGGCCCTTGTTAACGTTCATTAAGAATGAGTGATTGGAACACCTCATCACCTCAAGAAGAAAGACAAGAATGAGAAGCGTGGACAGATTCCCTACAAATCCTTGAACAGCTCCACATTCCATGTATGAATACCTCTACTTCCAAAGAGAGATTTCTATTTTCTCAGACATATCTGTAAAGTCAATACCTGCAGTGGTCAACCTCAAGGTAATGGATGCTGCAGCCATGCCTCATATAGGATTTGGCAAAACTAAGTTAACACTATGATCAAGCCACACCATTTCTAAGTGAAATGGTCCTTCAACCAGATATGATCAACTTCTTCACCAACAACAAGAGAGTGGTGGACTGCATATATAGGCAAATCAGGTGGTTCTACATTTATGTAAGCGACAGAGTCACACAATTTCGGAAGTCAACAACACCAGAATAATAAAGGTTGCCTGGTAGGAGTCTGCTGGTGCCTACTTTCTTTATAGAATACTAGCATACTACTTACAAATGAAGCTTGAACACTGATGCCAGTCATAAAGTTGGTGTAAGTATTTGCTCCTAAAAGCCAGAGATACGCATGCAACTTACAGCTTTCTAAAGCTTTTGACGCCGTTGCTCCTCTTCATTTCTACCCTGTCACATTGAGCTTTCATAAACCTTGGTATAGAGGCAAGCTTCGTTTTTCTTAAACATTAAGTACACCGGGCTGAACAGCCGTGGCTCAAGAATAATCCCACTGCCAGTCTTAAATTATGTCAACAACATTGTGGAGAATTTAATTTTCACTTGAACAAGACCAAATTAATGTATTACTGTCATCATATCATGCCTGTTCCTTGTCCATCTAAGGAACTGTTTGCCATTTATAAATCCTTTACCATAGCACCCCATCCTTTTGAATTATTGCTAAGACATTATGCAGTTATGTATCCCTATAAAGAATCTATCTATTTTAATAATTTCATTCCCATTTTATATGCAAGTTCATCTTTAATGGTGCTATTGAAAAATGGAGCAGTTATTTAAGCACCCCTTTAAAACTGTGTTATTTTATTTCAAATGTTCTGTGTTAGATTTTATGGATTCTACTCAAAGGAGTACTAAAATCAATACTGTATGTGAATAATAACTTTCCAAGCAAACATTTTTATTGCTTGCTATAAGAATACATTTTGCTGCACACTGATTCTTCTTGTCTGTTTTATTGTTATGGAAACTCTTTGCTGTTAAAACAATGCTCTTCCAAGCTTGCCTCTTCCCATCTGTCTGCATGTATTTTCTAAGCTTCCTAAAATATAATTTATCCATCTCTTCATCAGTGGTTTAGCAGGTCTCGTTCCAATGTTCTGATTGCTGAAAACTTGACATATTGCTCCCTGTTGATCTACCCTGATGACATGATCTATCCTTGCTAGTTCATATCACTTGACAATGCTTGGGAGCAACAACTTTTTCATAATTTTTTCAGCTCAGCAACTGATGACTACTACTACTACTACTACCAGGGCCGGCCCTAGGGTTTCTAGCGCCCTCCTGCAGTCTATTAGTCGGCGCCCCTACCCATCCAGAGGCGGGATCACTATGGCTCCGCCCCCACAGTAGACACACCCCTTTTACCAGCCATGGCATCATTGAAAATATTACACCAGTATAGAAGAAAAATAACTTAGCACACAGACCAGGAATTAGGAGAACAGACAGTCTTGCCAACTCTGAAAAACAATGTGTTATCAAAATTTCAGAATCTAACAAACAGATCCCTATTCAGACACTTGGCCTTGCAGTCACACATGTAGGACAGAGATAGCCCCTCTTCAAATTCTTCAAAAATTAACCTGAAATCCTAAGAAGTTAGACTCTGCATGCAGCACAATAGCCTTCCCATCCAGCACAGTTTAGGATCTAGCTAGGACAGACTTAATCAGCATAAACTAACATATTCTACAATCTGAGTTGGACAGACTAACAGGAGTTACTGAAGTGGGAATGAGAGATAGGTCATGGTTAGGAATTGAAAGCAGGCATCTAGCCCTCCTGTCCTGTGAGTTGCTGTGTTGGGGGTAGGGGTGGAAAAGGGTGGGTCAGGTGCAGCACTAAACAGCAGTCTCTGACAAAACAAGGGTCCAGGCTCTGCTGTGCTGTCTCTGTCTGAGCCCTCTCTGGGCAGAAGACATAGGTTAGCTGAGCTCCCACAAGTTATTTCAAACACAAGGAGGGTATTTCTCTGCTTGGGAGGGGGAAGGGGACGGGACAGAGAGCTGACAGCTTTGGAGCCAGACTGAGATGAGCAGCAGAGATTAGATACTCAGCAGAGGTTGATTGCTTGCAAAGTGATGCCCTTGAAGGCATGCGCCCTCCTGCAGTGCTTACCCTGCTTACCGGGTTTGACCGGCCTTGACTACTACTTATCATTTCTATAGCGCTACAAGATGTATGCAGTGCTGTACACTTGAACATAAAGAGACAGTCCCTGCTCGATAGAGCTTACAATCTAATTAGGACAGACAAACAGGACAAATAATAGATAAGGAAATTACTAAGGTGGGAATGATAAAAAATGGGTACTGAACAAGTGATAACCCCCCCCCCCCCCCCACACACACACACACACACTCATTTTCTGACTATGAATTAGCATCATAGTAAATGATAGCATTACGGAGTGCTTAGAGAGGTATTTTTATAAAGTAATTCCTGTGCGTATGTGGCCGAAGACGTGCATAAATGGCTTCTTATTAAATACCAATTGGCATATAATTACACGCTTTGGCATGATGGTGCACTGTCTGATTACCGCTGGGTACACACCGGCACTACAAAAATAAAAATATTTTTGTAGCGCCAGATATGTGGTGGTAAGCTCGTGTTGGGCTTACCACCACTTTGTACAAGGGGCCCTTAAATCCTCATTACCTCAGACACAAACTTACCAGCCAATATTCAGCCAGCAGCAAACTGCGTTTTTTTGTCCGCCACCGGTGCTAAAGCCGGAATTTCAATGCTGAGCCCTGTGCACGATTTGACATTGAGTTTCCTTTTTTTATAAAACCGGCTAGCCCATGACCAATTAAGTTAATATTCAGATTTAAGCGGCCATGGGTTAGCACATAAAGATAGGACAGCTAGTTATGCATTCCTATTTATGAACTAACCTTGGCCTGAATATCGGGACTTAACCGGACTCCACCCCCCAGAACACCTCTGGCACAGCTGGCTTTAACTTCATGCTAATCGGTCATTTTCAGTGAAGATGACCAGTTAAGTTACGCTGAAAAATGACCAGATAGCCACAACCAAACGAATTAACCGGTCGGCAGCCATTTCCAGCCAGTTAACGTGTTTTGAATATTGGCTTGTTAGAGTTTAAGGGGTCCTTTTACAAAGGCGAGCTGAAAAATGGCTTACGGTAGTGTAGGCGCGGGTTTTGGCCACGCGTCAATCCATTTTTTAGCGCGCCTGTAAAAAAGACCTTTTTTTGGCCGAAAATGGGCATGCAGCAAAATTTAAATTGCTGCGCATCCATTTTGGGTCTGAGACCTTACCGTCAGCCATTTACCTAGCGGTAAAGACTCACACGGTAACCAGGCGGTAATGACCTATGCAAGCCAAATGCCACTTGGTACGCGTCTGTTACCTGCGCCCGAAAATAAAAAATATTTAGCAGATGCGCGTATTGGATGCGCGCCAAAAATGAAATTACTGCAAGAGCTACATGGTAGTCAGGTGGTAACTACATTTTGGCATGCATTGGGTGCACGTATATGCTTATGTTGCTTAGTAAAAGGGCCCCTCCTAATTCCTCAGGGAGCACGAAAATGCCAGCTATACCTGAATGTAACTCTCCTCAAATTGCAATAGAAAAAGGTGTAAGCTAAATTCAAAATTCCCTTCTGTTCTTACATTGGAAGTCCTTAATTGAAATCTCCTGTGATATCTGCGCTCTGAAATGGACAAAGACCCTATAAATTAATCTTTACCTCTGTCTTTAATATGATGAATGGACCTCTTAATGCTTTGTCCCTCATATGGTTTCCATAATTTTGCCAATCTGTGAAGAGACGGTAGTGATCTGGCTGGAATTGTTTATAATTAGGGAAGCGGGGTTGCTGCCTTACCTCCAGCTGGTGCTCTGGGATTCCTGCATGACCTCCAAGGTGATGTTATAAAGAATCCTCCTGCCTACCCCCTTACAATTGTTTTTTTTTGTTGTTCTGCTATCTTGGATACAGCTGTGGATAAAATGTAAGAGGAAGTTTGATAATATACGGTTATTGTGTACTATGAACAATTTTGTTTTCATTCATAATGTTTGATTATAGGTAAAATTTGTTGAAATGTGCAATACTAATATTTAATGAGAGATTTTTTTCTGTGATCCTGATGTTTAGATTGCACCCTATTCCTAGTGAGATAAAGTAGCAAGGTTCTATGCAAACCAAATTTCATGCCAGGCTACATCTAGATGACAGGTGTGTGGTTACTGAAAGAGCTGTTAGATGGATATATGGAGGATTATTTTCAAAGCACTTAGCGTTGCATAGTAACTTATGGAACTTTGCAAGTCTAAAATGAGTCCCTTTATGTCCTAGGAAGAGCACTAATTCATGTGTACAGCATGGGGTTAAGTGCAGCTTATCCAGCTTTTGAATGCATTCTTTTTTTTCTTTCTTTGTTTTTTCAATTTATAAAACATCATGAAACAATCCAAGACTACACGAAGCAGTAAATACATCTGGTTAAAAGAAAGGTATAAGTAGACAGGGAAAAATAAAATCATAAAAAGAAATACTCATATCTCACAACCAGATTTAAATGAAGTCAAATGAGAGGTAGGTCCGAAAATTAGAACAAAAGATACATTAGGAAACCATACAAGAATATTTCCGGCAGCAAGAGGGTAATAATTGCTTATCCCAATTAGACCTACCATAAAGTCATCAAAGTACATCAATATGTTATCAAGGAAATGTTTTAATTGCACAGCATCATAAAAAAATATATTTAACATGAGATAGTTTGACCACACATACACATGGATAATAAAGTAAAAATGTTACTCCATTAGACAGACTACTGCCTAACATCCATGAACATTTTAAGTACATAAGTATTGCCATACTGGGAGAGACCAAAGGTCTATAAAGCTCAGCATCCTGTTTCCAACAGTGGCCAATCCAGGTCACAAGTACCTGGCAAGATCCCAAAAAAGTACAATACATTTTATGCTGCTTATCCTAGAAATAAGCAGTGGATTTTCCCACAAGTCCATTTTAATAATGGTCTATGGACTTTTCCTTTAGGAAGCCGTCTAAACCTTTTTTAAACCCCGCTAACTAACTGCCTTTACCACACTCTCTGGCAACAAAATCCAGAGTTTAATTACATGTTGAGTGAAGAAGATTTTTCTCCAATTTGTTTTAAATGTACTACTTTGTAGCTTCATTCCATGCCCCCCCCCCCCCCCCCCCCCCCCCCCAGTCTTAGTTAAGCTCTGGAACCATTGCCAGGAAGTGGTAACAATGGTTAGTGTATCTGGGTTTAAAAAAAGTTTGGACAGATTCCTGAAGAAAAGGTCCATAGTCTGCTATTCAGATAGACATGGGGGAAGCCACTGCTTGCCCTGGGATTGGTAGCATGTGATGTTGCTATTATTTGGGTTTCTGCCAGGTACTTGTTACCAGGATTGGCCACAGTTGGAAGCAGGATACAGAGCAAGATAGACCCATTGACTTAAACAGTTATGAGTTATCCGGCTTAGGATATTTAAAGTCGAAGCCCGGACAAGGCCCAACTTTGAATATCTGGGAATAACTCTGTCAGTGTTCACCATCACCAGTTGAATATTAGTTCCTAGACATCAGTATGTACACCTGCTTCGGTGCCCTCAAAAATGCCTGCTAGAAGGGCAGGTACAAAGGCCAAGTGAAGATCCCTCAATTATTCTCCCTCCCTGACATTACGTGCAGCTCCTGATCACCCCAATAGCTTATCTCCTGACCTTGATATCTCACGAGGAAGGATCTCCCTATTCAATGACAACTAATCTTGTAATCGAAAGACTACAGCTCCCTCCATTATTTTGTGAGGACCGTGCAGAGTGTGCCACAGTCCTGCACAACCATACACATATTTTACAAGAGGCCCCACATTTGTCAGAGCCTTTGTAAAATACTGTGAGAATTTTATTCATCCTGGCCTGGACATCTTACTTCTCCTCCCCATGTCCTATCTAAAATATACATTCACTTGTGCTTAGTCACTCTATCAAATAGGTGTGTGAACCTCAAAGTGTCAGGTAAGTGAAATTTTAAAAGGAGTGGCCTAGTGGTTAGGGTGGTGGACTTTGGTCCTGAGGAACTGAGTTTAATTCCCACTTCAGGCACAGGCAGCTCCTTGTGAATCTGGGCAAGTCACTTAACCCTCCATTGCCCCAGGTACAAATAAATACCTGTTTACAATATGTAAGCAGCATTGAGCCTGCCATGAGTGGGAAAGCGTGGGGTACAAATGTAACAAAAAAAAACCCAAACACAAATATATTATAATAATATAATAAAGAGTGCATATTTATAGAAGCTTTTACATTCACTTGTTTAATCATCGGTCTCATAGCATTTTGTGAGTTATCATTAAACAATATGGGGTCCTTTTACAAAGGCGTGTTAATAAATAGCTTGTGTTTTGGGTGCGTGCCGATCCATTTTTTAGCATGCCTGTACAAATGGCCTTTTTTTTTGCTGAAAATGGACGTGCGCCAAAATCAAAATTGCCGCTTGTCCATTTTGGGTCTGAGATCTTACCACCAGCCATTGACCTAGCGGTAGAGAATCCAGGCGCTAATGACCTACGCGAGTCAAATGCCACTTGGTGCATGTCCATTACGTGCGTCCAAAAATAAAAAATATTTTTCAGATGCGTGTATTGGACATGCAGCAAAAATGAAATTACCGCAAGAGCCATGCGGTATCTGGGTGGTAACTCCATTTTGGCGTGCGTTGGGTACACGTAGATGCTTAGGCAGCTTAGTAAAAGAGCCCCTACGTGCAATAAAACACATGTAAGACATTTATAGGTTCTCCTCTAGGAATACACACACACACACACACACACACACACACATTCTCATTTTTTAGTAAAACACTTCCCAGAGGTAAAGCACTTACTATGCCCATCAGATGGTGTTTGCAAAGGATGGCGGCAGTTATTTTCTTTCCTAGCCTCCAGAGTTTTCATTTCAGGGAAAGTGTTATGATTTATTAGCTCTAACAGCAGAATGGAGATAGCCTTCTTACGCCTGCTAACGTGTTCCAACATGCTTCTGGATCCTATTCAAATAATGCTTCTCTCACCTTTCAGAAGTGAAGTATAACAAGCTTTGTTCACAGTCAGCTTTAAGAATCCTCCTGACTCTTCCTGCTAGCAGAATCCATTAACACACTTTCAGGGGTGTATTGAACTATGCTTCTCTTCTAACATTTGGGGAAATTATACTGTAGTAGAGGACTCCCCCTGCCCCCATATTTGCATATTTTTATATATGTCTGTAGGCAAGTGTGAATTCACATGCTCTGGGTTAACAAAGGATCATGTTATGGTGTGGCTACTTCTTGTTTCATTAGCTATGCATGCACGTAATGGTGGGGGCTTATCAGGTATTTTAGGTTTGCCTGGTAAGAGTTATTCAATCATTAAAGGTTTTTTTAAACTAAAGGTTAGTTTATCTTATCTGTCAAAGGATCTATTTTATTCCTATGGGCCCTGCTGCAGATAACTTGCACTAATCTTAGTAAAAGACCACTTTAAGGGATCTATGTGGTAACCAGCATGATAAAAACCAGTATGATAAAAGAAAAAGCTAACCTGCTTGTTTTAATGCTGGCATTACATGGGGCACTGAAGCCAGATATACAAAAAATTATGACACACAGTATATTTAACATATTGTAAATCACTCACAGGGCCTGACCATAGGCGGTATATATCAAAATGTAAATAAACCTGAAACTTGATATAACTTGTGAATACCACCTTCGGTGACTTCCTAAATGACAACCAACACATTTTAATAAATAAATTAGTCGTCATAGTAGTAGTAGTAATCTAATCTAATTTAATCTAATCTTGACTTTTGCAACCCGCTTAAACCCTAAAAAGGTCCAAAGTGGCGTACAATACAATCTTAGAATAAAACAAAACGACAATATTAACAAAGTTTAAAATAAAATAAGTATTGAGAATGATTAATTAACCATTTGTCAGATATTTATCATACAGATACATTTTTAAACATTTACACAAAGAAAAATAAGAGGGCTGCTGTCTTTTATCTAATGGTAGGTTATTCCAAAAAGAAACTGCTGATTATGAAAAGGATCCTTCTAATACTTTCTTGAAACAAATTCCTATGAAGGATGAAAAACCTAACTAAAGCCAATTTGTTATTCAGCTAATTCTGGCACTAGAAAGAATGTGAACCAGTTGAATGATATGAATAGAAGTTAAGGGGTTCATTTTGGAAAGGAAAAAATATGCAAAAAATGGCAGAAGGGCCAGATGGACATGTTTCTCACACGCAAATGGTTTAAACCATGTAATAGAACAAACAAACAAAAAAGTATAAATCTACTATTCACCCACAGAAAATTGTTTTGAGAGTGGGCGTTTTGGGGGCATGCTGTAGGCATGAGATGGACAGTGTTACACGATGTACTTTTTTGTGATAATGGATAGCAAAATAAGAACATAAGAATAGCCATACTGGGTCAGACCAATGGTCCATCTAGCCCAGTATCCTGCTTCCAACAGTGGCCAATCCAGGTCACAAGTAACCCAAATAGTAGGAACACTCCATGCTACCAATCTCAGGGCAGGCAGTGGCTTTCCCATGTCTATCTCAATAGCAGATTATGTACTTTTCCTCCAGGAAACTTGTCCAGACCTTTTTTAAACCCAAATACTCTAACAGTTGTTACTACATTCTCCAGCAAAGAGTTCTTTGTGCCAGAAAGAAAAAGAAAAACATTGTGAATTAGATCTGCTTTAAAAGGGACTAGCTCAACTTGTCTTTGGACCCATTTGTAATTTTGCTGAGTTGGAGAATGGAGAGGTGGAATTGTTAGTTTGTGAAAAAAGTGAAAAACTGCTGAGTGGTTTGTTATCTTTGTTTGCCCCTGTCTGAATCTTTTGACCCTCACATTTCCCATCTTGCCTCCTCTTTTTCTCATCTCATCAAGTTCTTGCCCACACCTGCCAGCTCCCCACACCCATCCCTTGCTTTGTATCTCATCCTCTTCCCCCATCAAACCCTCACTGTCCCCAAACCCTCACACCTCCCATTCAGACTCCCTATCTGCTTGTCTTTTGTCTCTCATTTTGGCTCTGTCCTCTCCCAGTTTGTGCTTTGTGTTGCTGCTGTTTATGTGAGGACTGTTTGCTGGTGCTGGAAGAGTGAGTGCTGAGTGCTGGTACTAGGTCTTACGGAATGCAGTAGGGACAAAGATTGCACAGTGGTGTTACTGGGTTTAGTGGATTGCACCTGTGGTGGTGGCAGGGGCGTAGCTACGGGCGGGACTGGGAGGGCCCAGGCCCATCCAATCTCGGCTCAGGCCCGCCCACCCAGTTTTAAGCGCAGTTGACTTAAAGCGCGCAGAGCAAAGCAAAAGCAGCAGCCTTTCACTAATTCATTTCTACTGCAACTCGCTCAGCTGATCTCCCAGTCCCACCTACCTTTTGGACAGACTCAGCAAGGCAGTGAGTCAAGTCGGCACTGAATAAACATGGTCGCAGCACTTGACTTCATGGTGACCTGCAATGTGCGTGTCGTCCTCTTCCTTCTCAGCCCCCTACGTGCTGATGACTCATGTTCCATCCCGTGCCGCGCGCTCAGCCTCGTTCTCGCAGTTCGTCATCTTCTCAACAGGCTAAAAAATAGCTGCACGCTCAGCTGCAGGCGCCAGGAGTCAGAACCATAAGGCACTGTCTGCTCCTCCTTCCCCCCCCCCCCCCCCCGGGCCCGGACCGCAGTGCCATTGCCAGATGGAAAGGCTGGTGCCGCCTGGGTGTGTAGCAGCAGGTGCAGCTTCTTAGATCTCTTACATTGTGCCTTAGTACAGTATCATTCCCAGCATCCCAGTAGTGCCCCACGGTGGGCCACAACACACTCTGCCTGAATCAGCTACAGGAGCCAGGGTGTTCTGCACCACGTGGCAGTTGCAACTTTACTGCAAGCAGCTGCCCAGCACTGCAGGTAATAAAATTTGAAATACTTTTTTTTTTTTTAACATCATCATGTAGGTTTTTTTTTTTTTTTTTTTACCGCAAAATGCTGGCTGATGGTGGTGGGATTCTGGGTGGGGTAAGCACTTCACTGCCTAGGGCAAAAAATGTATATTTAATGATTAAAATATACCTTTTTTTGCCCTAGGCAGGCATTGAAGAGCCCACCCCCAACCAGAAGCCCACCACTGTGACCAGCCAACATTTTGATTACTCTTGCAATCAAAATGATGGCTCGAGTCTGGTCTGGTGGTGGGCTTCTGGGGGTAGGGGTAGACTCTTCACTGCCTAGGGCAAAAAAAAAAGATGTATTTAGTCATTAAATATATCTCTTTTGCCTTAGGCAATGAGGAGCACATCCCCACCCAGAAATTCCCCAACAATAAATTTTAATAGTGCCCAGCTTAATTTTTAAAAAGTTGTCTTTCTCTCGGGGTTTTTGGGTGGGGATGGTCTCTGCAGTGCCCAGATTAAAATTAAAAAAATAAAATAAAAGTGTAGGCAGCTTTTTCTGGGTGGACTGGTGTGTGCAGAGGTGGGCTCTGCATTGCTGCCCAGGGCCTGAAAAAAAGTCTTTTATACTTAATTCCATAGGGGATGGGTTGGGAGTCGGACAGGGCTGATGCTAGGTTACAGGGAGGAGTTGGATGGTAGGATAGGGCTGATGCTTAACTATGGGATGGGTAGGGAGTATGGAACAGAAAAGCTGATGCCAGGCTGCCAGGATGTAGAGGTAGGGTAGAGAAGGTCTTTATGTTTATAATATGTTTTACAATTAATGTGTGTTGAATTGCAGAGATAGTGTGGCATAAAAATTTAGAAAATCAATAAATTTCTAATTTTTGGTCCTTTATTCTGTAATTGATGAGGGTTGGTTTATGGTCTGCATGTGACCGAGCAGGTGAGAGTTTCTGCTCGGCAGAATGTGGTTTGTATGGGGATCTATGAGTCTCACTTGTTTGGGTTTTCAAATGGGATGCGTATTGCTGTTGTGTACTATACTATTATGTGTGTTGACATATTTGCCATTATAGTAGACATATCTGATCAAGTTTGATATATATATATATATATATATATATATATATATATATAGTGCCCACCCATATTAGCTCTGGGCCCAGCCAAAATGTCAGGTCTGGCTGCGTCACTGTGCCAAATTATGGCAATTTTATTTTGTCAGCATCAGAACAGAGAGAAAGCAGTAGAGCCAATTTGCATTTGTATCCCACATTTTCCCACCTCTTTGCAGGCTCAATGTGGCTTACAATACATCATGAGTAACAGAAATACATGAAAAAGTATACATTTAGTGATGACTGAAGGATTTTGGGTAGCATGATAATGATAAAACATGATAGTATATTAACAAACAAACATAATAAGAAGTATTTAAGAAATATATAGGAGTTGTATAAGAAAGTATACATTTAGTGGTAATTACAGGATCTTGGGTATCATGATAATGAAAAAACATGGTAGTGTTTTGGCAAGTAGATGTGGAGGGGCATAATCGAACGAAAATGTCTATCTCCATGGGCGTTTATCTCCAAGAACGGGTCCGTGAAGGGGCGGACCGAACCGTATTTTGGGAAAAAATAGACGTCCATAATTTATTCGACAATTTGTGAGCTGGGCGTTTTTGTTTTTCAGCGATAATGGAAAATGAAAGCGCCCAGCTCAAAAACGAATAAATCCAAGGCATTTGTTCGTGGGAGGGGCCAGGAGTCATAGTGCACTGTCCCCCTCACATGCCAGGACACCAACCGGGCACCCTAGGGGGCACTGTTACAAAAACAAAAACAAAAAAAGGTAAAAGAGCTCCCAGGTGCATAGCACCCTTCCCTTGTGTGTTGAGCCCCCCAAATCCCCCTCAAAACCCACCACCCACAAGTCTACACCATTACTATAGCCCTAAGGGGTGAAGGGGGGGCACCTACATGTGGGTACAGTGGGTTTGGGGGGGCGGTGTGGAGGGCTCCCATTTACCAGCACAAGTGTAACAGGTGGGGGGGACGGGCCTGGGTCTACCTGCCTGACGTCCACTGCACCCCCTAATAACTGCTCCAGTGTCCTGCATACTGCTGCCAGGGAGGTGGGTATGACATTTGAGGGTGAACATAAAAAGTTGTGAAACAGCATATTTTTGTGGTGGGAGGGGGTTTGTGACCACTGGGGGAGTCAGGGGAGGTCATCCCCGACTCCCTCCAGTGGTCATCTGGTCGTTTAGGGCACTTATTCGTGGAAAAACAGGGTCCAGGAAAAGTGCCCTAAATTCTCGCTAAAAACGCATATTTTTTTTCCATTATCGGCGAAAGGTGCCTATCTCTGATCGGCCGATAACCACGCCCCAGTTCCGCCTTCACCACGCCTTTGACACGCCCCCATCAACTTTGTCCGCATCCGTGACGGAGTGCAGTTGAAAACGTCCAAATTCGGCTTTCGATTATACCGCTTTATTTGTTTTTGTCAGATAAACGTCTATCTCCCGATTTGGGTCACAATATAGGCGTTTTTCTTTTTCAATTATAAGCTGGATAGTAGAGGCAGTTTTGGATGTGCGTATAGGAGTTTATATCTGTTGATCATTGTTGTATGCCTTGTTAAAGAGATGCTTCTTCAGCAGAACTCGGAAGTTAGCTAATTCATAGGTTATTTTTAATTTGCGCGGCAGCGCATTCCAGAATTGTGTGCTCAGGTAGGAAAAGGTTGACGCATGCGTTAGTTTGTATCTGAGACCTTTGCAATTTGGGAAATGAAGATTGAGGAATGTGCGGGATGATTTTTTAGCTTTCCTGGGTGGTAGATCTATCAGGTCAGACATGTAGGTTGGTGCGTCTCCATGAATAATTTTATGAACTAAGGTGCATACTTTGAACGTGATACGTTCTTTAAGTGGAAGCCAATACATCTTTTTTCGTAGGAGTTTAGCACTTTCGTATTTTGTTTTACCGAATATAAGTCTGGCTGCAGTGTTTTGAGCTGTCTGAAGTTTCTTGATTATTTGTTCTTTGCAACCAGCGTAGAGTGCATTGCAATAATCTAGGTGGCTGAGTACCATTGATTGTACCAGGTTGCGAAAGACAGTTCTTGGGAAAAAAGGTCTTATTCTTTTCAATTTCCACATTGAGTGGAACATCTTCTTGGTTGTGTTTTTCGCGTGACTCTCAAGTGTTAGGTGTCGATCAATGGTAACTCCAAGAATTTTTAGGGTGTCGGAGATTGGAAGATTCAGTTTTGGTATGTCAATGGTGGTGAATTTGTTCATGTTGTGTTGTGAGGTGAGTATTAGGCACTGGGTTTTTTCTGCGTTGAGTTTCAGCTTGAACGCGTCCGCCCATGTGTGCATGATATGTAGGCTTTGGTTGATGTCGTCGAAAATTTCTTTTAGATCATGCTTAAAAGGAATATAGATCATTACTTCATCTGTGTATATGTATGGGTTCAGGTTCTGGTTTGATAGTAGTTTCACCAAGGGTGCCCACCCATATTAGCTCTGGGCCCAGCCAAAATGTCAGGTCTGGCTGTGCCACTGGGTGGTGGGACACTGTACGTCAATTTTGGATGTGCTGAATTCTATTGTGGCTGATGGTTTGCTGGATGCCAATGAAAGTTTTGAGGGGAGGCCCAATCTTAGAGTATTTAGACCCAGGATCTGCTTCAGGGACCTCCCTGTCCAGAAATGCCCTACTAGGTACTGCTTTGACAGGGCTGCCATATAGCATCTCTGTGACCAGCTACAACCCAGTGCTAGTCCACATTAAAGTCACAACCTCCCTCGCCTTTCTTGCAACTGGCACTTTTCAGTCAGTTCAGTGCTAGCAGTCAATGCAGGCCTCGCCTAGCCCACCATCTCCAACTGTCTTGCTCAGTTGCTTGATGCCTTCCTCACCCATACCTCACACTATATTACCTTCCACGCCACTTCCCAGGCCCTCCAGAGGAACATGGCTCAGTTCTGTTCCATAGACCACTTCCTCTCAGTCACTAGCATCATCGACTGCGCACACATTGCACTCAGTTATCCCCCTCCCGGCACACAAAAAGACCTATAGGAATAGAAAATCATATCATTCCACGAATATGCAGGTCATGTGTGATGCCTAGGGGGAGATTGTAGATATGTGTACTCAGTACCTGGGGTCCACCCATGATGCATATATCCAGGAGCATTCTGGAATGTACTACAGGTTTGACCGAGCATGTTTATCACTGGTAAATGGCTCCTATGTAAGCTGTACTGGGATTTCTAACCCCCATACTGACTCCCCCCATTACATTATCACCCTACCACCCTTAAGATTCCCCCAGAATCCACACTCCTCAAGATCCACATACAAATACATGTCTATAATTCTTGCTCCTACTACAGGTGACAGAGAATACCCCCGTGAACCTGACTAATTTCTCCTATTCTCCCCCCCCCCCCTGAAAATGAGGCGGAGGAGGAATATTACAAGAGGCACAAGAACATCCACATCATCATTGAATGCACCTTTGCCCAGCTCACAAACAGATTCAGATGTCTTGACCATTCTGGGGTGGGTAGGGGAGCCCAGAAAAGTTTGCCAAGATATTCATGGCCTGTTGTATGCTGTACAGCTTCGTACTGCAATGAAGACAGCCCCTGTCAGAGAGCACACACAGTAGCAACAGCAGAACAAGAGGATGATAACACCCCCCCTGCCCACAGAGCTGACCAGGGACCACACCAGCTGGGGGTCTGTGCCAAAGATTCATACAGATCAATGTCCAGTAAAACTCAGTGCAGTATTGATTTATGTTCACAATATTTTTTTTTCTATCCCCACCCTCCCTCTTTCCCTTCCCTAGCACACCCCTTCCCTCCCCAGCACACACCACCACCCCCACAGCATGGTATTTGCCTCACAGGCCTACCTCATCATCGCTGTCCCCCTCCCCTTCTTCCTCCCCCTGTGATGGCCACCTTTCCCATCCCTCTCTATAGCTGCTGGAGACTCTCCAGACCTTGCATGAGCAAACACAGTGTCCGAGTCCTTCCCTGTGGGGCTGCCACTGTCCTCAGAGATGTCAGGACATGCTGCTGCTTCTGCTGCCCCATGGAAATTGGGCTACTTGCTTGCTGTGTGGATGAGTTGCTTCTGGTCCCAGTGCCCAGCAAGTCAGTGTGTGCTGCCCCAGAGGGACCTGGCTTCAAGGTACACCCACTGGCCTGGGGTCCTGTGAGTCACATACGTGCCCACTTGGATGCCGGTTGCTTAACCAGAGCTGAGAAGGTTGCTGTGAAGGAGCTGTGTGGTGTGGCATCTGGTGCTACTTGCAGCTGGTGTGGGAGGTGGTGCTCATGGAATTATGGCCTCATCGGTTCCCCTGGGAGGCTCAGGTGTCTACTGGGTGGGCAATGTACGGGACAAGGCCTATGTGTAATTATGCAGATCTCGCCGGATCCCCTAAAGCTGCAGCCACATATAGTTTCTAGCTTTTCTGTCCTTCTACATGGTACACAGAACCTGCAGGCAGAACATTTGGGCTTGCAGCCTCTGCTGCTCACGTGGCAGCTGTTGTTTCTGATGCCAGCCAGATGTCCAGATGTTTGTTGGCCAGCTAAATAACCTCCCACCTGTGGTGGGAGGGTCCCCTATGGGCTATTAAATTACTGGATAACATTATATAATTCATTACCCAGTAACATAGTAAAGGACAGCAGATAAAGACCTATATAGTCCATTCAATCTGCCCAACAAGATTAACTCATTTTACATGGTATGTGATACTTTATATGAATACCTGAATTTGATTTGTCCTTGCCATTCTCAGGGCACAGACCGTAGAAGTCTGCCCAGCACTCTTCTTGTACTAAAATTTCTGAAGCTAATGTCGAAGCCCCATAAAATTTACACTCAAGCCTATCCAAATCTATTCAGTCACAGTCAGGGTGTAGACTGTAGAAGTCTGCCCAACACTAGTTTTGCTTCTCAATTACTAGTGTTGCCACCAGGGCTTTTTTGAGGGGGTACTTGGGGGTACTGAGTACTGGCACCTTTTCCATTGTCTGCTAAAATTGACCCATGGACCCCAAATTTTAATGAAAGAGCTCAGGCTCTACATACCAATTGTGCCTCAGAATCATGTTATCCATGTTATCCATCATGTTATCCATGTTTCTCCTTTCCTCCAAGGTATACATGTTCAGGTCAGCAAGTCTCTCCTTGTATGGTTTGCAACACAAATCTCATACTATTTCTTTAGCTTTTCTTTGCACCACTTCCAGTATTTTTACATATTTAGCAAGATATGGCCTCCAAAACTGAACATAATACTCCAAGTGGGACCTCACCAACGACTTGTAGAGGGGCATCAACTCCTCCTTTCTTCTGCTGGTTATACCCCTCTCTATGCAGCCTAGCATCTTTCTGTCACCTTGACACATTATTTCTTCACCTATAGATCCTCAGACACCAACACCCCAAGGTCTCTCTCCTGAGTCGAGCTTACTAATCTTTCCCATCCTATCCGGTATTTCTCTTTTGGGTTTCTGCACCACAAGTGCATCAGTCTACACTTCTTGGCATTAAATTTTAACTAAAGTTGATAAGTAATTAACACCAGTATAGTCTTCTATCTATTCCTAAAGGAATAGATAGAAGACTATACTGGTGTTAATTGCATATCAACTTTGGTTTTTACAACGCCAGTTTGAGACAATTGAACCCTAATCATATTATATTAAATTTTAACCCTTGACCATTCTTCTAACGTTTGGAAATCCCATCTCATTGTTTCTACTCCCTCCATGGTATCCACTCTGGCTATTTTCGTGTCATCCACAAAAAGGCAAACCTTTCCATCCAACCCTTCAGCAATATCTCCCACAAATATATTAAACAGAATAGGCCCTAGCACTGACCCCTGAAGAACTCCACTGCTCATCTTCCTTTCCTCCAAGCGGATTCCATTTACCACCACCCTCTGCCACCTGTCGGTCAACCAGTTTCCTATCCAATTCACCATTTTGGTCCTAAGTTCAACCCTATCAGCGTATTCACGAGTCTTCTGTGAGGGACCGTTTCAAACGCTTTGTTGAAATCCAAGTAGATTACACCTAGCGCATGTCCTTCATCTAGTTCTTTGGTCATCCAGTCAAAGAAGATTAATTTGGCAGGATTTTCTTTTGGTAAAGCCATGTTGCCTCGAGTCCTGTAACCTGTTGGCTTCTAGAAAATTAACTATCCTTTCTTTCAGCGGCAACTCCATTATTTTTCATACCACCGACGTGAGACTTACTGGTCTGTAGTTTCCCACTACTTCCCTGTCTCCACTTTTGTGAAGAGAGACCACATCCACTCATCTCCTATCCCACAGAACCTCTTCTGTCTCTAAAGATCTATTAAATAAATCTTTAAGAGCTCCCACCATGACCTTTCTGAGCTCCTTCAGTATCCTGGGATGTATCCCATTCGTCCCCATAGCTTTGTCCACCTTCAGATTCTGAAGCTGTTTATAAACTTTCTTCCGTAAATGGCAAAGTATCTACTCAATTCTCAGATGTTCCCTCGGCAGCCGACCATGGTCCTTCTCCAGGATTTTCCTCCGTGAACACCGAAGAGAAGTAATTGTTTAGCACGTTTGCTTTATCTTCATCACTCTCCATATAGCCATTCTCATTACCTTTCAGTCTCGCAATTCCATTCCTATCTTTTCTCCTTTCTCCAATATATCTGAAAAAGGTCTCTTTACATCTTTAGCCATTTTTTCTTCCACTTGCGCTTTCGCTAGCACTATTTCCCTTTTTGCTTCTTTGAGTTTACTCTGATAATCTTTTCCGTGATCCTCTCGTTGTGTTCTTTTGTATTTCTTGAACAAAGTCTCTTTTGCTCTTATTTTTTCAGCTACTTGTTTGGAGAACCATATAGGCTTCCTGCTTCTCTTGTTTTTCTTTACTTTCCTTGCATAAAGATCTGTTGCCATATTTATAGCAGCCTTCCACCCATCCAGATATTGGAAACACTTCCACCATTCATGAGCACTAGATCCAGCATCGACCCTTCCTTTGTGGGTTCCGCCACCATTTGTCTGAGCAAGGCACTTTGACAGGCATCCACAATCTCCCTACTTCTTTCCGATTCTGCAGATGGGACGTTCCAATCCACGTCAGACAAATTGAAATCTCCCAACAGTAGCACCTCCCCTTTCATACCAATCTTTTGAATATCTTCTATCAGATCCTTGTCTAACTTCTCCGTTTGGGCCGGAGGTCTGTAGATATCCCCCGTGTGGATACAGGTTCCATCTTCTCTTTCCAGGATGACCCATGAAGTTTTTTCCTTTCCGCAGGTTCCCTGCATTTTGTCTTTCACATACAGCACCACTCCTCCACCTCTTCACCCTCTCTATCCTTCCTAAAATGATTATAGCCCGGTATGGTCACATCCCATTCATGGGAATTGTTGAACCACATCTCTAATAGCAACAATGTCCAAGTTTTCTTCAAACATCAAGGCTTGAAATTTTTGAACCTTTTTACTTAGACTACGCGCATTTGTGCTCATTGCTTTCCATGTGCTTAGTGAGTTTAGGTGGCTTTCTATATTTATATGACCTTTCCCTCTGCCATCATGTTTATTCTGGGAGTGACTTTCTGAATTCCCTTGTATTCTTTTGTCACCCCCACCCTCTAGTTTAAATGAAGTTGGGCATTCCCAGGAAAATTACAATTAAATCTAATCATTATATATTTACAATACATCATTAAAATAATTTGTTAAAAAGGTAAGTTTTAAGAGACCTTCTAAAGGGATTATAATGAGTAAGTTTTCTGATACTCATTGATAGAGAATTCCACCAATAGGGGACTGGAATTCTAGAATTACAAAGACAGAAAAACGAAATTAAAAAATAAAAAACTTCTGCATTTGGTTTAAACCTGGAAATTCATATTATATAAATAATCTTTATGTTAAAATTTTCAAAATGCACTCAATCAGAAGCTGAAAGACATCCCTAGACATGCAGTACACACACAAACACTCTAGAGATGATCAGCACTATTGTGACAAGGAAATGAATCAGCTGATGTGCTGAAGCTTAAAGACAATGCTGATGCAATCAATAAAGGATGACTTTCTTTGTACCAGCACTGCATGATGTCATAATGGTTTTGAAGTAGAATCACTGTCTATCTAATGTAAAATATCTTATTGTGGATCTTAGATGGTTCTGATTAAAAAATGTTACAAGCAAAACTGCAAGAATTGCATGTTATTTAAGTGTAAGAAAATGTGTACTGCCCTCGTGCAATTCAGGCAGGAGGAAAAATCTATAAACCCACTGGTGCTTAAAAACAGCACTAAAACAGTAAAGACATTTTGAAAAAGATTCTTCCCCTGTGTGGTTAGGAATCAATGTCCCTTTTTATTGCAAAATTGTTACAGCGTAAACAGGAATTTCAAATACACGCAGGGTGGTCTCTTGCTCCTGCGTTGTGTTATCACCACTCTGCTGTTGAAACTGGCAACCTCAAGGGCAATTGTTCAGCGTGTTATCTGTCAATTGCTGTGACTTAAACCTCTCCAAATGAAGGGAGACCATTTTATGCTATTGGTGTCCCCAGTGTCCATACAATTGACAGCTCACATTTGCAATAATGGTGCCAAAAAAAAAAAAAAAGAATCATTACACATTGCAAAGGAGAAGAAGCAAATTATTGTATAAAGGAAAGAAGTATACAAAAATGACACATTCCATGAAAAAGAAAACATATGGAAAAATAATTCTAGGGTATGTGTCTATTAATCTCTTCTTCTTTCTGTAGTACTTTGCCCATAGATCCTTCAATACCTAGATGTGTGCAGCCAGAAAATGTTCATTTTGTGTCATTTCCTGTGTCATTTCCAGGAGTGCTTGTTTTATTTGGGTATTTTTTTTAAAAATCTTATGTTGTCATGGGAACCATGTCATTAACAGTATGCACTCTTTCAAAGAATACACACTATTCCCCTGATCCTATATATAGCGCCTAGATTTCTGCACCCAAATTTGTGTGTATGCCCGAGATGTGCATGCAAGTAAATTGAATAATGAGCTCTGAATCATTAATAATTATTGATGATAATCGGCACTCATTAAAATCTGCACACACATCTGGCTGCATGCTATTCTATAAAACAGGGCAACCAACTCCCATAACGTGGGAGGGGCATGAGTAGGTCAGGAGTGTTCCAAAAAATGTATACTCTTAGTTATGAAATACTGGGTCAGCGCGTCCAAGTTGTGCTGCAGCATTTACATCAGGCTTCAGCAGGCGTAAGTCTGGTGCCCAAAGTTAGGGCATAGGAATTGGTGCCGTGCACTTTCTATAAAGGGCACACACCCTTTTCATAATAGTGCTTTGTGCTGTTTTTTTTTTTCAGTGCCAATTTTTGAGTACTATTTATAGAATCTGGACCTATTTGGAAAAAGTGTGAACTGGTGCATGCACCGGTTATCTGTCAGCTGCTACCCATGGATATTCAGCTGAGGATAGGCTGGTTATCTCCCGCTAAATATCAGCAGATAGCCAGTTAAGAACTATTTAACCAGTCAGCATCCATTCTGCCCAACAGTCTCATTTATTATCAATTCATGATTCACCAACAATGAATGTTATATAAAATGCTTATACTTGACCCTGATCTTTCTTTGCCATTTTTGGGACATAGACTGTAGAAGTCCATCCATCACTATTCTTATGTTCCAACTACCAGAGTTACCAAGAAAGTCCACTCCAGCCCATTAGCACATGGCAATTAATAGAAAAAATAGGAAAATCTGCCATTTTACTGCAGTGGTAAAAATAGCCTTAGCGTGTGGGAAAGACTCGAGTAAGGATTCGCTAAGGCCACTTTTTACTGCAGTTTGGTAAAAGGGCCATAAATTTTGTGGGAGTTTTTTCTGCTTGTTTTAATTTGCCAACAACTTGAAACATTTTTCTTATGTTGTTTCAAATGAACGCACATCTACAGAAGACATTCTGCAAAGCAGTTGAAGATCCGTGCATGGAACAGAGGTGATGGGCCAGTTGAAGCAGCTCAGGTGGCCTGAAATGGCCTCTGTACTGTGTTTTTATATATTTATTGACATTTACTATTCACTCTTATGAAGAGATTCACCCAAGACAGTGTTAAACAGAGCTTGACATAAACTTACAATTGCGTTAATGGTGTAACAATAATAAAATGACCAAATGTAAGAATAAAATACAATCAGTAAGGTAAACTTAAAGATAAGCAAATTAAATCCTAGTAATAGAAATAACAAGATACAATATCAACAATATACTTAACATGCCACAGTAAAACATTCATATAACAGAAATATGATAAATATCAGAATACAAATGATACACCATAATAGACCCACAGGGGTGAAGGACTGTGATCCACTATGTATGGAGAAGTGAAACAGAGGAGTAGTGAGACCAGCAGGGAGCCTTCAGGAACAACAGGACGACTGGATAATATCAAGAAACATTTATTGGTAGTGCCTGACACTGCACCGTGTTTCAGCCAGATGCCTGTTTCAGGAGCCTAATTAAGTAAAACAAGTAATAAAACATGTAATAAACCATAAATACTGGGTGATGTAATAAAATAATAAAATAATAAAATGATAATAAATAAAGGTGTTGCTTGATGGACAGAACATATTAGATAACACATATATACATATATGCAAATGAATTTGTGACAAAATCCTATGGATATATATGTATATGCAAATGAATTTGTGACAAAATCCTATGGGTATATATATATATATAATTTTTTACATAAAATAAATGTAAGATGTAAATAATAAAACAGCATATATAGCGATAGAACATGTATGGTTGATCATAAGTTGTAAATGAACACAAAACAACAACATTGATGAGTGTGATTACATATAGTGAAAGTACATATCTTAAAAGATTAAAAAATATGGATCCAACATATATGTGTATTTTTTAGGTAAAACTTAATCAATTTAATCATGTGCAGAGAAATCATATTAAAAAGGTCATGTATATATATATATATATATATATATATATATATATATATATATATATATATATATATAAGATTTTTTATATAGAACAATATATGAGAAAAAGAGGAAATGCATACTAAAGAAAGGACATATCTAAAAGACAAAAAATAGAACCAACAAAAATAGAAAAATAAAATGAAAAATAAGTAATAAATAAATAATGACATAATAAAATGATACAAATAATGAGAGGTCATTTATAAAGCCTGTGCTGGGGGGATGTATATTGAGAAAACATACCTGTATGTTGAAAAAATATCTACGGTGAGTAAACGAACTTGGTTTTATAAACCACTGGTGTCTATAAAAAGAAATAGGTAGATTGAGTACTACGTCGTAAAATGTGTTAAACAAAGGAAGGGTTGATGTAACAACTACAGCTTAAAGCACTAGTGTACAGAAAAGAAAATGTTAAATTCAACGTTGCATCGTGAATTCCATGAGAGAGGAATTATTGGGGGAGAATAACATGCATTTGAGTACTGCGTGGTAATGTGCTGAAAAAAGAATAACGAGCGTGAGTGATTGTATCCTGGCATTATCTCGTAAATAAGAAGTGAAGAAGGAAAAGGTGCGTTTAAAGAAATATGTCTGAGCCTGCAAATAGGTGGGAAAATGTGGGGTACAAATGTGACAAATAAATAAAAAATAATAAAATAATTAGGACGAGTTGCATCGTGAGTTGCATTGAACTATGAATTACATGCTAAAAGTTAGTTCCCAGCTTAAAAATTGTTTTACACATGTCAAAATGTTTCTAAACATAAAGAAGTTTGAAACAAACCAGAACCAAGTCTCTAAATCATTCAAAGAATCTGAAAACCCCTCCAAAACATTTCCAGCTAGTAATCACTGAATTTGGATTTTCTGGACTGTAGCTTCTATCCCATGATTATATTTAGAGAGACTGACAATTTTATCTGAAATAATTTATTGACTGTAAATGGTTTATCTGTAATAAGCCAATTTTGTTTTATTATTGTATCAATCTTCAGCAATGTAGTTTCCCAAAAATGCCTATTAAAGTTTGGCATAACAGTAATGAATCAGCAGTTGTAGAACAGGAAATGCTGACTTTTTATAGAATATATTTTCATTCTCTTAATCATGTTAGCATGTTTTCCAATCAGCAAGATGGGACTGATTTTACATACAGAACTTTGCTAAAGCGGAAGTCAATCAGAGCTTGTAGATACCTATTTCCAAAAAGATGGCATTATATATTGAACATAATCGGCCCCAGCACCGATCCCTGAGGTACTCCACTACTCACCTTTCCCTCATCCCTCATCCGAGCGAATTCCATTAACCACCACCCTCTGGCGTCTGTCCGTCAACCAGTTCCTAATCCAGTTCACCACATCGGGTCCTATCTTCAGCCTGTCAAGTTTATTCAAGAGCCTCCTGTGGGGAACCGTGTCAAAAGCTTTGCTGAAATCTAAGTAGATTATGTCTATAGCACGTCCCTGATTCAATTCTCTGGTCACCCAGTCAAAGAATTCAATGAGATTCATTTGGCACGATTTACCTTTGGTAAAACCATGTTGTCTCGGATCTTGCAACTTATTGGCTTCCAGGAAATTCACTATCCTTTCCTTCAGCATCGCTTCCATTACTTTTCCAATAACCGAAGTGAGGCTTACCGGCCTGTAGTTTCCAGCTACTTCCCTATCACCACTTTTGTGAAGAGGGACCACCTCTGCCATTCTCCAATCCCTCGGAACATCTCCCGTCTCCAAGGATTTATTAAACAAATCTTTAAGAGGACCCGCCAGAACCTGTCTGAGCTCCCTCAATATTCTGGGGTGGATCCCGTCTGGCCCCATGGCTTTGTCCACCTTTAGATTTTCAAGTTGTTCATACACACTCTCTTCCATGAATGGTGCTATATCCACTCCATTCTCATATGTACTTTTGCCAGTCAATAGCGGTTCTTCTCCTGGATTTTCTTCTGTGAAAACAGAACAAAAGTATCTATTTAGCAAATTTGCTTTTTCTTCATCATTATCTACATAGCGGTTCGCAGCATCTTTCAGTCTTTAGTCTTCCTCCTTTCACTAATGTACCTGAAGAAAGTTTTGTCACCCCTCCTTAAATTTCTAGCCATTTGTTCTTCCACTTGCGCTTTCACCAGATGTATCTCTCTTGACTTCTTTCAGTTTCATCCGGTATTCCTCTCCATGTTCCTCTTTTTGAGTTTTTCTGTATTTCAGGAATACCAACTCTTTAGCCTTTATTTTCTCAGCCACTTGCTTGGAGAACCATATTGGTTTCCTTTTTCTCTTGCTTTTATTTACTCTCCTTACATAAAGGTTTGTGGCCATATTTATAGCTTCTTTCAGCCTGAACCACTGTCCTTCCACTTCTCGTTCGTCCTCCCAGCCCATCAGCTCCTTCCTCAGGTACTCCCCCATTTTACTAAAGACAGCATGCTGTCTTTCATCCAACCTTGCACACCCTCAGTACAATTCTCCAGCATAAAAAGAGAGAACAGGATCCAGTGTTGACCAAGTCACCTTTAGCACTGCACATAGCTACTTAGTTCTGTTCATTGTCATTATCTCAAAGTCACATAACACTAATCTACCTTAATTTGATACTCCGCATCCTCTGTCTTCACCTCCATATATGTTTTCTTCAAATGTTCAGCTCCCGCTGCTGAAAGGAGGTCAGAAATCAGGTCCATCCAGGACCTATGTAGCCCACCTTACCCTGTCCTGTTCTGCTATGGCTCTTCAGCTGTTGCAGAACCAACATTTACAAATTGTCATGCATCACTTGTGGGGAGACATTGTCCTCATCACCCTCCCCCAAGCTGTGTCTTTTTGGGTTCAAATGCTTAATGTTCAAATTTTACTAAATTTCCATGTCTGGATCTTGTTCTTATAAAAATGCTTAAGGACTTGAAAAGGTGGTGTTTAGTCCTTTAATATATCACAGATCCATGTCCTTTAAATGCAGTCCTCAGTGGATCCTAGAGATACCCAGGCTACACTATAGACAGGGTTTCCATTCATACTTATCATTCATTTCTTGGATATTTGTCTTGCTAAGTAGGAAATTCTCTATTGTGAATTATAGCTGCATTTTCAACAGGGGATGAGCATGCGAGCGTGCACACACACACACACTGAAAGATTGGCTACTATGTCCTAAAGCACAAATTATCCACTTTCTCTGCAGCATATCATATTGATAACAGGCTAAAGAGGCTAGAATAAGTTGCTTGATTTCTCTTTCTGACAACTGCACTTAAAGAAAGGGCCAATAACTACGACTTTTCCTTCTTGCCTTTTAGCTTTATGTTGTCTTTGTATAATACATGGTGCTGTGAGGACCTTTTGCAACAACTGCAGTTGTCAAGTTGTCATCAAGTTGTCATTATGGTTCCTGATGTCATAGGGATTTATAGAAACATTACCCCTATATTCTGAAGCTGAAAAGTTAGCAGAAGTAAGGGGCAGATGGGTGAGGACGAGTTAGAAATGAAACTCTGGAATTAATTAGATTGGCATGGACTGATTTTTAATTCTTTCCATGTTGCGTCTTGATGGGTGAATAGCACTTTCTGATATGTGAGGCACAAAAAATATGTTAACCAAAAAGAATGTGTGGAGAATGCAATAACAAAAAACTGCAATTTATGGAATGATTAAAGATACAAGACATATGTTCATAGATCTCATGTCAGCTGTTGTTTGTATCAGAAAAAAAAATGATGACATATGATTATAAGCCAACCGTCAATCAAAAAAGCTCAATCAACATAACTGAACAATCAACTAGAAATATTCTTTAATAATATTTTAAACAAAATATGTATATGTATGATAAGAACTATCAACAATAGAGGAACAGCAGGCAGTATAATTACCAAAATAGACCGCATCAGTTTGTCTAAGCATTGTGACCAAAATGATAGAGGGAATGGAACTGCTCTCATATGAGGAAAGATTTAAAAAGTTAGGGCTCTTCAGCTTGGAAAAGAGACAGCTGAGAGGGGATATGATTGAGGTCTACAAAATCCTGAGTGGTGTGAATAGGGTGGAGGTGAATTGATTTTTCACTCTCCTAATAATTCCTAGCATCCTGTTTGCTTTTTTGTCTGCCGCCGCTGCCACACACTGGGCAGAAGATTTCAGCATATTGTCTACAATGACATCTTGGTCTTTTTCTTCAGTGCTGACTCCTAAAGTGGACCCTAGCATCAGGTAACTATGATTCGGATTATTTTTCCCAAGGTGCATCACTTTGCATTTGTCTACATTAAATTTCATCTGCCATTTGGTTGCCCAGTCTTCCAGTTTCCTAAGGTCTTCACAGCGCATGCATTTTGACAACTTTGAATAGTTTTGTGTCATCTGCAAATTTAATCACCACACTCGTCGTTCAGATCTCTAGATCATTTATAAATATGTTAAATAATTATCAACAGCAGTATTTAAAGAGTACGTACTGATATTACGTAAAACCTCTATGATAGCAGCACACTGGGAGCTACAGTATCGATTTGCTCTGCGCATGCACGTTTCACCAAGGCGAGCATTTCATATGGGCTTGTCGCCTGATGGTGCTTGTATGAAATGTGGAGCAGAAGGAGCAATGTTAGCTCATATGTTTTGGACCTGCAGTAGAGAGGGGAGGCAAATGGCAGGTGTGGCATCTGCTACTGCTTTTGAGAACCTAGGAGGCTTCCTTTTCTTTTAATTTATGTATTTTCTGAACACCTATTACTTATCATTTCTAAAGCGCTACTAGATGTAAGCAGCACTGTACACTTGAACATGAAGAGACAGTCCCTGCTCGACAGAGCTTACAATATGATTAGGACAGACAAACAGGACAAACAAGAGATAAGGGAATATTAAGGTGAGGATGATAAAATAAGGGTTCTGAACAAGTGAATAAGGGTTAGGAGATAAGGTTTGTTGCCCTAATAAATAGCTCCTTTCATTCTGAGTTCTGCAATTCTTCCACTTTAATATTATCTTTAACATTTAAGACTACTCTTCCTCCCTTTCTTTCTACCCTTTTCTTCCTGTATAACTATATTTCTTTATGAACCACATCTCTGTGACTGCCACTAGCTCTAAGTCAGCCTCTTCCATCACAGTCTTTAGATCCAGAATCTTATTTCCCATACTATGGTCATTAGTAAAGACTGCTTTTAAGATGTTGCCTTTTTTTTCCATTTGTATAGAAGTATTTAATTTTTCACTTACCTGAGGACTTTACCTTACCTGGGGGCTTTGATTACCTGCCTGAAGGTGGCCACCTTCTGGAAATAACTTCTTAAGCAGATTTCACACATCTGCTCTCCACTCTCATCTCTCACTACATTCCTCCCCGGGAACTCCGTTCACTGGGTAAATCTCTCTTATCTGCAACCTTCTCCTCCACCGCTAACTCCAGACTCCGTTCCTTTTATCTTGCTGCACCATATGCCTGGAATAGACTTCCTGAGCCGGTACGTCAAGCTCCATCTCTGGCTTTCTTCAAATCTAAGCTAAAAGCCCACCTTTTTGCTGCTGCTTTTAACTCCTAACCCTTATTCACTTGTTCAGAACCCTTATTTTATCATCCTCACCTTAATATTCCCTTATCTCTTGTTTGTCCTGTTTGTCTGTCCTAATTAGATTGTAAGCTCTGTCGAGCAGGGACTGTCTCTTCATGATCAAGTGTACAGTGCTGCATACGTCTAGTAGCGCTATAGAAATGATAAGTAGTAGTAGTAGATTCTAGTTTAAAGCCTTCTTCAGTAGGTTATTCAGTTTGATAGAATATAACAACATAAGAACATAAGAGTAGCCATACTGGGTCAGACCAATGGTTCATGCAGCCCAGTATCTCATTTCCAAACAGCGGCCAAGCCAGGTCACAAGTATCTGGCAGAAACCCAATGATTAGCAACATTCCATGCTACCAATCCTGGGGCAAGCAGCTGCCTCTCCATGTTTGTCTCAATAACAAATTATGGACTTTTCCTCCAGGAACTTGTCCAAACCTCTTTAAAACCCAGATATGCTCACATCCTCCGGCAGAGTTCCAGAGCTTAAATATTTGTTGAGTGGAAAAATATTTCCTTGTAACTTCCTTGAGAGTCCCCTAGTCTTTGCTGTTGTTTTTTTTAAAGAGTAAAAAATTGATTTAATTCTACTCATTCCACATCATTCAGGATTTTGTAGACCTGAATCATATCACTCCTCATCCATCTCTTTTCCAAGCTGAAGATCCCTAACCTCTTTAGCTTTTTCTCATATGAGAGGAGTTCCATCCACTTTATCATTTTGGTCACTCTTCTTTGAACTTTTCTAATTCTGCTATATCCTTTTTGAAATATGGTGACGAGAACTGAATGTGATACTCAAGGTGCGGTCACATCATGGGGTGATACAGAGGCATTATAGTATTTTCAGTCTTTTTCACCATCCCTTTCCTAATAATTCCTTGCATCCTGTTTGCTTTTTTGGCCACCACCACACACTTAGGAGAAGATTTCAGCAAATTATCTAGAAAGACACCTAGATCTTTTTCTTGAGTGCTGACCCCCCAAGGTAGACCCTAGTATCAGGTAACTATGATTCAGGTTATTCTTTCCAATGTGCATTTGTCCACATTAATTTTCATCTGCCATTTGGTTGCCCAGTCTTCCAATTTCCTAAGGTCCTACTGCAATTTTTCACAGTCCGCACATATTTTAACAACCTTGAATAGTTTTATATCATCTGCAAATTTAATCACCTCACTCGTCATTCCAATTACTATCAGGCTTATTTTCGAAAGAGAAGGGTGCCCTTCTTTTGACACAAATTGCAAGATGGGCATCCTTCTCACAGGGTCACCCAAATCGTCATAATCGAAAGCCAATTTTGGGCATCCTCAACTGCTTTCTGTTGCAGGGACAACCAAAGTTCACGGGAGCATGTCAGATGCGTAGCGAAGGTGGGACTGGGGCATGCCTAACACATGGGCGTCCTCGACCGATAATGGTAAAAAGAAGGGCATCCCTGATGAACACTTGGATGACTTTACCTGGTCCGTTTTTTCTTACGACAAGCCACAAAAATGTGCCCTAAATGACCAGATGACCACCGAAGGGAATCTGGGATGACCTACCCTTACTCCCCCAGTGGTCACTAACCCCCTCCCACCCTAAAAAAATTAAAAAATATTTTTTCAGCCTCTATGCCAGCCTCAATTGTCATACCCAGCTCCATGACAGCAGTATGCAGGTCCCTGGAGCAGGTGCAGTGCAGTGCAGGGTCTTCAGGCAGGCAGACCCAGGCCCATCCCCCCCTACCTGTTACACTTGTAGTGGTAAATATGAGCTCTTCAAAACCCATAAGAAACTTGCTGTACCCACATCTAGGTGCCCCCCTTCACCCATAAGGGCTATGGTAGTGGTGTACAGTTGTGGGGAGCGGGTTTTAGGGGGGGTTGGGGGGCTCAGCACACAAGGTAAGGGAGCTATGTACTTGGGAGCTTTTTCTGAAGTCCACTGCAGTGCCCCCAGAGGGTGCCTGGTTGGTGTCCTGGCATGTGAGGTGGACCAGTGCACTATGAATGCTGGTTCCTCCCATGACCAAATGGCTTGGATTTGGTCATTTCTGAGATGGGCGTCCTCAGTTTATGTTATTGACGAAAATCGGGATGACCATCTGTAAGGATGACCATCTTTAAGGTCGACCTAAATTTCACGATTTGGGCATCCCCGACCGTATTATCGAAATGAAAGATGGACGCCCATCTTGTTTTGATAATATGGGTTTCCCCACCCCTTTGCAGGACATCCTGTGAGGACATCCTCAGGAAAACTTGGGCACCCCTTTCGATTATGCCCCTCCACATAATTTATAAATATGTTAAATAGCACCTGTCCTAGTACTAATCTCTGCGACACTCCTCCATTGAGAGAAATGACCATTTAACCCTACCCTCTGTTTTCTGTCCAACAACCAATTCTTTATCCACACCAAACTCTTGCCTCCTATCCCATGACAGGTTACATATTACTAACAGCTAATCAGCATTTTCATGCTTGAGTTATTTGAGCATCCTTGGATGTATGCCATCCAGTCCAGGTGATTTTCTACTCTTTAATTTGTTGCTGAAGATATTTCTTCCCTTCTTCGATAGATGGACATTAGCTCTACTCAACTAACCTTGGAAAATCATCTCATGGTCCAGGAAGCCAAGTCACTCTAATGACACCATCTTTACAGCCATGTATTCTCTAGGATGAGAGCTTTTCTGTTTTGGCCTTTACCCTCATATTCTACACACCTATCTGTGTAGTGGGGTATCTAGCAGTATCATTAATGCTAACATGGATGAGAAGCATCTGAAAATAGTAGGTTTCATGAGTCTCAGCAAACAATCTATAACATCTCAAATCTTTGCACCTGACAGACAGCACACCTCCTGAGACATAATGTCTGGTCAGAAGATGAACACCTCTGTACCCCTCAGAAGGGAATCACCAACCACCATTACTTTTCACTTCCTAGTGGTCACTGATCTGGCAACTTGATGAACATAAGAATTCCCTCCACACTAGAAATATGGCATCTTTGAAGGACTTCTTTGTTTAGAGATCATGTCTTGGCACTTTATATTGCAGATTGCTAACATGGAACACTGGAGGTATTATTTGAATTGCCTAAGGTATCTACAATATAGCATCAAAGATTTATATTCATACAGTAATGTGGACAGTACTGCTGTCTGGTACATTTTGCTCTTTTCCTTTCTCAGCAGTTGATTGCCTCTATTATTTTCTGAGAACACTATCAGGAGCATAATTGAAAGAGAAGGGTGCCCATCTTCCGACACAAATCGGGAGATGGGCGTCCTTCTCTCAGGGTTTCCCAAATCAGCATAATCGAAAGCCGATTTTGGGCGTCCTCAACTGCTTTCCGTCGCGGGGACAACCAAAGTTCACAAGGGCGTGTCGAATTTCTCAGTTCCATTTTAATTGTTATTATACATGGATGAGTATAAATTGTTACTTTTTTGTTTCATTACTACTTAATGTACATTTCTGACATATTCAACTGTAAAACACATTGGGATCCTATATAAATACCTCTACTTGTTTTCCACATCTGTACTGTCAATGGTAATAATGCACCTGTCTCAGACTTACCTTTTGATCATAAAAATCATTGTTCAGCAACAAGAACTCCAACAGACCAAGTGTATCACTGCCTTATAATTTCCGTCTCTGTTATGCTCATCTAAAGCATAAATTCTTTAAAATAAAAGTTCAATAGCTGCAAAAAAATCTATATTTTCTGATCTTATTATTATCAGGCAAGGGCATTCTCTCTCTCTCTCTCTCTCTCTCTCTCTCTCTCTCTCTCATGACACTAGATTATAGTCTGATGACATTAACCAGAGAAATATGGGTTCAATATTTATTGTGTAGTAACTGAGTGTGTAAAAAGCATGACTGAACTAGACATCTATTGGGTGGCAGTCACAAACATTATATTCATAGGCAATTCAAGTTACTTGATTTTTCACACTGACTTTTATCATGGGAAAGACATTATTATTATTTTCTAGTTTACTCAGTAAAGTTATATATTTAGAAATTCAAAATATTGAAATATTCAGAGCCTTTACTGTATCTATACTTTCTTTTAACTCCGTCTGCTGTGTTTTACTTATTTGCACTTCTTAGCTTTTCCTCAATCACAGAACTTTCAGAATCACCTGTGAAAACCTTTCTCTGCCAAAGAATAAGAAATGGATAAATGTAGTTAAATCTTTTTCCTGTTTCTTGTCTCATCCTCATTTCCCGTTCTTAGGTGCTTAATGGATCCCATGAGGTAACAATCATACTTGTTACCTTACATTTCTTTGATTTGATTGTAAGTAGCCAAACAGCTTTTTAATGGTCCACTATCTCAGATGACCTTATAACCCTTCTGTGGAGATGGTTTGTAGTTGACAAATATGACAGGGAGAGCTACTATGCCTCTAGGCCAGCAATATTTTTTTTATCACAATCCATCATAAACATCAAAAGATAATGAGATCTCTTGAAACAGTGCCAGAAGTGAGATGATGAATTATCTCTACCACTTAGAAAGGAGCATATAGTAATGTAAAGGCAATTTAATTTCTTTGAGGGGCCTTAAACAGAAAAAGGTAAAATATTACCACTCTGTTGTAGCTATAAGATTATCTCTAGCTACAACATACACTGTTTCTAGTTTCAGCATGTGTAGCACAATCTTTGCTCTTGTCACAGATGGATTACTGTAATGCCATATTTGTGGGTTTATCTGAAGGGCTACTGAAAAAAATTACAGACATTTCAGAACACAGCGGCTAGACTTTAAGTGTGAGCCAGTCTCTCCATTGTTGTTGAATCTTCACTGGCTCCCTGTTAGGGCCCAAATTAAATTGAAATTATATACTATGACTTTTCTTATTCTGTTCGGATCTGCTCCGGAATATTTGTCAGACCTTGTTAGTCTTAATCAAAGTAATAGTGTTCTGTCTAACAGGCTTCTATTATTGCTACAATATCCCAGCCCTAAAGGTGTAACTTATAGAACTATGTTCAACGGACTGTTTTCTTTTCACTCTGCCAAAAGGTGGAATGCTCTCTTTTGTTACATTTGTACCCTGCACTTTCCCACTCATGGCAGGCTCAATGTGGCTTACATGGGGCAATGGAGGGTTAAGTGACTTGCCCAGAGTCACAAGGAACTGCCTGTGCCTAAAGTGGGAGTTGAACTCAGTTCCTCAGGACCAAAGTCCACCACCCTAACCACTAGGCCACCCCTCCCTATTAGAACACTCATTCAGTATAGATCATTTAGAAAAGCTCTTAAAACATATCTTTTCCAGCTGTTAGTAAGTAATGTGTAGGGATTTCATTGATTTGTGTTTGTAGCTCTCTGGGAATGCCAATGAGCATTAAAAACGATAGTGCGCCTTTGTAAAAAAAAAAAAAACAAAACCCTTAGTGCATGGTTGCAGTGATACTTGCTGCATTGCCTTGACATTAATTCTCATCATAATTCCTTGCTGTGGAATAAGGCAGGATATGGGTGAATGATGGGTGTGGACAGCACCTTGCAATTATTGCTTGATAACTGAATGTGCATTTTCACCTGTGCAGTTAGTGCAAATGCACTTATTTCCTCCTGAAAAGGAGGGGGTAAGTGTATTTACGCTATCAGCGATACACATACCATGGCCTAAGACATGAAATAGCAGCCCAATTACCCCCCCCCCCCCCCCCCACACACAACCTCCTGATACCTGAACTAGCAGCTCCTCCACTTCAACACACCTTTGACTTCTAAAATAGCAGGCTTTACTAAGGCTATATTTCTAAATTGATGCTCAAAATTTCACTCAACACCTAAACAAGTGTCTAAAAAACATGTCATCAGGATGCATTTAGAACAGGGGAAACAGTAACTTAGCACTACATTTCAGTACATGGAGGGGCATTTCTCTAAGAGAAGGGGTTATTACAGGCACTAAAAAGTTGCCTATTTGGAGTCTATTTTCTAAAAGAAAATAAGCACTTATTTTCCTTTATAGAAAACTAATGTAGAAGAGCATATATTTTAGGCATGACCACTTAGACCAGATATAGAAAGAAGTTTTGGTCTAGACGTGTTTCAATCACAAATAAGTCACAAAAAGGTGCCCTAAATGACCACTGGCGGGATTAATGCATGACCCCCAATGCTCTCCCAGTCGTCACTGACTCCCACCCACCCCCCCCCCCCCAAAGAAAGAAACAGTATATACCAGCCTCTATGACAGTGTGAGATGTTATGGCCAGTCCTATTGGAGCAACAAGCAGGTCCTTGGAGTAACCTAGTGGTCAGTGCAGTCAACTGTAGAAAAGGGAATCCAGGCCTATAACCCACTCTAACTGTTACACTTGTGGTGGAAAGTGTGAGCTCTCCTAAATTCACCAAAAAACAATTGTACCCACATTTAATTGTAGTGGTGTACATTGAGAACAGTCGATTTTTGGTGGATTATGGAGGGTTCCCCTTACAATGAAAGGGGGCAACAGTGAGATGTGTACCTGGGACCTTTTATGTGAAGTCCACTGCAGCGCCATCTAGGGTGCCCCACTATTCTGCTGGAATGTCTGTGTGGCCAGTCTATTAAGAATGCTGGCCCCCCCCCTATATGTCTCAATGGCATATTTTTGTGCGTTTTTCCCTTGGCCATTTTTTTTCAAAATGGTCACAAAAGAAAAACGCTCTGAGCATAAAATGTCTAGCAAATGACCATTTTTGAAACAAACTAGTTCAAAAATTGCTATGTTCGTACTTGATGCCATATTGAAAATGCCCCTTCACATTTCTTCTGTCATTTGGATGCCCCAGTCTTCCAACTTCCTAAGGTATTCCTGCAATTTTCACAATCCGCATGCTTTTTTACAACTTTGAATTGCTAAATTTAATCACCCCACTCACCATTCCAATTTCCAGATCATTAATAAATATGTTAAATAGCACTGGTCCCACTACAGATCCATGGGGCATTCCACTCTTCACCCTCCTCCACTGAGAGAATTGGCCATTTAATCCTACCCTCTGTTTTCTATCCATCAACCAATTCCTAATCCACAACAGAACATTGCCTCCTATCCCATGGGTTTTTAATATTTTCATAAGTCTCTCATGAGGGACTTTGTTAAATGCTTTCTGAAAATCTAGATATACTACATCAACCGGCTCACCTTTAGCCACGTTTATTCATGTTGCCAAAGAAATGTTCTTTAAAAAATGTTTAAAAACAAAAAGAAAAAATCCTGCAGATGACTCAGAAAATTAAATACAATGATTTTTTTTTGCCTGCACATCCCTAATAAATTACTGTATTCTATCATTTGCAAGTCTAACTTAGGGTCCCTTTTACCATGTGCTGGTGGGGACAGGTTAAATTCTTATGAGGACAGGTGGGAACAGGTAAGATTCCTGCAGGGACAGATGAGGACAGGTTAGATTCCAATGGGGACAGATTAGACTTCTGTCTCTGTGCAACTCTTTACAGTAAAACAGCTGGCCTATATGTATCCAGATAAGTTAACTGGAAAGCAGCTGGATATTGTGCTACCTGAAAAGTGCTGACCCTCACTCTAATATCTGGATATTCAGCGGCTGTCAATATCTGGGTGCCGCTGTGGAATATCTGCATTTTTTTTCCTGTGGCAGCTAGCAATCAACCACCTTGGACTAAATATCAGGAGGGAAACTGCCTAATTTCTTAATTGTCCTGTTTGTCTGTCTTGAATAGATTGTAAGCTTGGTCGAGCAGGGACTGTTTCTTACATATTTTGTCAGTGTACTATTATTTATGTCTCATCTCACATTTCAAATTTGTTTAATATACTATAAATTATGACAGTATCTAAGCATCATATAATAAACAATAAAAATAAAAAATACATAGGGTATAAAATAGGTGACACAAAAGGGATCTGTCTCTTCATGTTCAAGTGTACAGCGCTGCGTACGTCTAGTAGCACTATAGAAATGATAAGTAGTAGTAGTAATGTATTTCCTACTTCTCTACTCCGTTATATTATTAAGTTAATATAACGGAGTAGGGAAGTAGGAAATACATGACTTCTATGTACAATATGGGGGCAGAGAGTGAACAGATTACAAAGACAAAGTGAAAAGTGAAAGTTGCACCGGGGTTGAGATAACATCAGTGTAAAATAAAGAAAATTACCAATTAAGTCAGGGGGTAGAAGAAGGAAATGCTTTACCGAAGTAGTGCTATAGAAATTATAAAGAATAATAGTAGTAATCTCTCAGGGGTCCTTTTACAATGGTGCGCTGAAAAATGGCCTGCGGTAGTGTAGGTGTGTGTTTTGGCTGCGCGCAGAATCATTTTTCAGCGCACCTACAAAAAAATGCCTTTTTAAATTTTTTGCCAAAAATGGACGTGTGGCAAAATGAAAATTGCCATGCGTCTATTTTGGGTCTAAGACCTTACCGCCAGCCATTGACCTAGTGGTAAAGTCTCACGCAGTAACCAAGCGGTAAGGACCTACGTGTGCCAAATACCACTTGGCGCGCATCCAATACACATGGCCGAAAATAACGTGTATTGGATGCGCGCCAAAAATGAAATTACCGCAAGAGCCACACGATAGCCAGGCGGTAACTCCACTTAGGCATGTGTCGGGCATGCATAGACGCTTTCGTGGCTTAGTAAAAGAGCCTCTCAGTCTCTCACATGATTCAGTGGAACTCAGCTCATGGAGGCTTCAGAAATCAGAAGTCCACAAATCCGGCTTTTTCTAGAAATCAACTTCCTTCTCCTCTCTGATATGCTTGTACAGTTGTTAGGTATTCTGAAGGAGAGTAGAATTGCTGGTTTAAATATTTTCGGGACCTGAAGTGATTCAAATTCTAAACATGTAGTGGAAGTGACAAAGCAGTCAGAGGCTAGCATAAGTTTGGCAGGCAGCAGAATGAAAACTAACAGCATAAATTAACCAAGAATGGCTGATGACATAACTTGATGTGGAGCCACAGACCTTAATCGTGGGATCATGCAGAACAGTAATCTGTCAGTGCCAGTCAACGCCTTGCATTTAAATGGAGATTTTTATTCACCCAAATCTATATTTGGCTTCTGGACAGCAAATATCAGAAAAATGACACAACTGCTACAGAAGCTGATATTTATAACATAATATGAAAAAAAGGCATTTTGTCACCACACAAAAAAAGGTTATTCAGGGTGCTCAGCAAGAGTCACTATACTGATACTCCTCTAATGCTCTCCATACTGATAACTGACATGTCTGCAAAAAACTGTCTCTCATTGTTCCTCTGTTTGTCCAGTCCCAGTCTATCTCTGTGCTATGTGCTGCTGCTGCTGCTGCTGCTGTTTGTGTGAGGACTGTTTGTTGTTGCTGGAAGAGTGAGTGTTTAGTGCTGCACCTGCGTGTGTCTGGATTGTTTGTTGGTGGTGGCAGGGGCGTATCTGCATGGGGCCTCAGGGGCCTGGGCCCCCGCAGATTTTGCCCTGGACCCCCCCTACCGCCATCAACCCTCCCCCGCTGCCGTTGCTTACTTTTGCTGGCGGGGGACCCCAACCCCCGCCAGCCGAGGTCCGCTTCCACCTGCCGCTGCCTTAAAAACTACTTCTTCAGCCGGCGGGGGACCCCAAACCCCCGCCAGCCGCCCCGAGGTGTTTAAAATTCATCTTCGGCCTCCGTGGCCGTGCTGCTGTTGATAGGAGCTGTTGAATCCACTTCGGAGTCGGACGTTGTTGTACGTGCTGCGACGTCAGACTCCGAAGTGGATTCAACAGCTCCTATCAACAGCAGCACGGCCACGGAGGCCGAAGATGAATTTTAAACACCTCGGGGCGGCTGGCGGGGGTTTGGGGTCCCCCGCCGGCTGAAGAAGTAGTTTTTAAGGCAGCGGCAGGTGGAAGCGGACCTCGGCTGGCGGGGGTTGGGGCCCCCCACCAGCAAAGGTAAACAACGGCAGTGGGGGAGGGTTGGCGGCAGGAGGGGGTGGAGAGAGTCATTGGTGGCGGTGGGGGCTCTGACAATGGCGGGGGGGGGGGCTAAAATGTGCCCCCTCCCTCTGGCTCTGGCCCCCCCTACCGCCGGAGTCCAGATACGCCCCTGGGTGGTGGGAGAGTGAGTGTTTTTTGGGCAGCTGGTGTGTATCTCATGACTGTGTGCTTGTGAGGGTTCTGGTGCTGTGTCTTATAAGGTGCAGTAGGTGCTGATGTGCAGAGTGGTGTTTCTGGGGTCAGTGGGTTGCACCTGTGTTGGTGGGACACCTGCACAACAATTATGAATGCACTACATGCTTTGGTGGCTCCGCCTTGCTGGAGATGAATGAGAGCTTGGAAGGGAAGCCCCGAAGGAGATATTCCTATCAGAGTCTTCAGGCCCTGCACCCATTTCCTGGACTTCACTGACCAGGAATGCCTGACTAGGTTCCAGTTTGACTGTGCTGCCATACAGCGCCTCTGTGACTAAATACAACCCCTCAGGGGCGTAGCCAGACAACAGATTTGGGGTGGGCCTAGGCAAGAAGTGGGTAGGCACCAAGTGTTCCCCCTCCCCCCCAACCACCCAAAAAATATCTCCGCTGGCGAGAAAACGCTTCTTTCTACCTTGGCAGTCTGCAGCAGGCATGTCCTGAAAACTGAGCATGCACAGGTGCCCGTATCATGGAGAATAGCGTTTTCGTTACCATCAGGGGGAAGTCTTCAGCTGGTGGAGCTTAGGATCCCCACCAGATACCACTAAACGTGTGCTACTGTTGGGTGGGCCTGAATCCTAAGTGGGTGGGCCCTGTCCCACCCAGGCCCACCCATAGCTACGCCACTGCAACCCCTACTCCAGACCAGGACATGCAAGAATAATCCTATGCCAGTCCACCTGAAGGTCACTGTCTCCCTTGCCTTTCTGGTCACCAACACTGTCCAAAACAGCAGAAGAGAGGGTTCAAAAGTACACAAGTCAAGACAACAACAATAAAAAGTACAAAAGAGCCCTTAAGACTGGAACAATGTGGAGATCTTTAATGCTAAAGACCTGACATGGGCTGTGTTTCTGCGCCAAAACATGGCCCATGTCGGGTCTTTAGCATTAAAGATCTCTCATTGTTCCAGTCTTGAGGGCTCTTTTTTGGAGTTTTTTTTTTGTGTTGTTTGTTTTTTCTGTCACCGGCACCTTCCAGTCAGTGCTAGCAGTCAATGTAGACCTCTCCCAGCCCACCATCTTCAACTGTCTTGCCCAGTTCCTTGATGCCTTTCTCACCCATACATCACATTATATTGCCTTCCCCACTACCGCCCAGGCACTTCAGAACAACATGGCTCAGTTGTACGCCATAGAACACTTTCCCTCAGTCATAGGTATCATCGACTGCACACATGTTGCACTCAGACCCCCCCCCCCCCCCCCCCCCCCCACACACACACACTCCCCAGCACATGAGGAAACCTGCAGGAATAGAAAATCATTTCACTCCATGAATATGCAAGTTGTGTGTGAGGCCAAGGGGAAGATTGTGAATGTGTGTGTCTGATACCAAGGCTCTATCCATGATTCCTACATGTTCCAGCATTCAGGAATCTACCACAGCTTTGACTGAGGGGAGATCATCAGTGGTTGGTTCCTAGGTAAGCAGTACTGGGATTTCCAGCCCCTATACCCAATCCCCCTCCTAACCTTCAACACACTCCCTCCCTCAAGATGTCCCCACAACCCACAACCATTACCCCACCTCCACAAGGTCACCACATTAGTCAAGTGATTTTGCTTCCCTTCACAGGTGACAGAGGCTACCACCAGTGAACCTCAGTGTGCTCCTCCTCTCCCACAGTGCCCTCCTGTGAGCGCTCAGCAGCCACCAAATTCACCCTCCTCCTGCAGATGTGTCTGTGCTGCTTATTGGCTGCTGGTTCCCAGCTCTGCATCAGACTCTGTGCCCTCGCCTGCATAGGGAAAGTAGAGGAAATGCATCTATTGCACTAGGTAACCTTGCAGTCTTCTCAGCTTTCCTGAACATATCTCTCCATGTGCACATCTAGACCACAGCTGATGAGGAATAGCATTGTCATGCAACACAAAGATGTATGCCTCTACATCCAACGTTGCAAGAGCCAAATGATATGGTGCACTGTATACCTCAGAGCCCAGGGTGCCAGACAGCCACACTGACAGGTGGATACCGAAGAAAGGATTGCAGAAGTAGTGTGGAGGGCATAGTGAGAGGAACACAGATGTGTAGAAAGCAGGAATAGACACTGGTTGGTGATGGGCCTAGGCAGAGGAGAGAAAGAAGGCACTTAAATATGACAGATACAGGAGCCCTCTACATGGTGAGCTGAGTGACCCCAGACCTGCCTGCCCACTAACCTGTACTCCCTGTTGAACTGTTGGGACATGGCCCCTGATAACCAGCCTTTCAGCATGTCCTCTGGTGTGCCTTCTTACCCCAACCCCCCCATCTACCTGAGAATCTGTTATACATGGGAGTACTATCAATTAGGCTCCCCACGCTGTCCCTGCTTGAGGAAGAGAGGGTAACAACAGAAAAAACAGTCAGCACAGTTTGCCCAAAATTACCTGGCTCCCCAGCATCTGCTGAAGTATCCTGGCTTCCCAGACCATGGATGGCCTCCTAGCGAAGGAGGATGTACACCATGTGCTCAATAGGGGTGAGATTCATAGTGTCCACACCCAGCGGGTTGACCCCAGCCTTGTGCCTCACAAACTTCTTCAGCTGCCTCCATATTTGTTTGATGTCCTCTATATCTCTATGTGCATGGTAGCTGCTATGGCCAAGCACACCTGCTGCTTATTACATGACTGGCTATTGTGAGAGAATAGACGTCTATAACAATTCCTTTCCCTCTTCATGTATACTTGCATAGACCTTATACCTGTATCAAGTGCTGTGATGGGGAACCATAATTCCACCTTTATTGCTGGCTGCGACAGGCCCTAAGACATTTGCAGTCACCTAATTTTTGCCTACTAGAAGAACAGTATGATGGTTTGGGGTGTGGCCTGGGATCCTGGGGGGAGGGGGCAAGTTGCAGTCCCACAGGGCCTTCTTCTGCTGCAGGGCCCATTAGATCTTTCCCAATTAGTGCAGCCTCCTAGTCGAGCACTTGACATTCAGGGGAAGCTGCTCTGATTATGGATGCTGAGGGCCCTTTGGACAATTCTCTTCCCATCTGTTACTCTTCCACACCCCCTCCATTTCTGCAGTCTCTCTTTCCCAGGGTTTGCCTAGTAGTTTTGACATCACAGTACCTGTCACCCTTTCATATCAGGAAATCAACACATTTTTTACTGAGTGAAAACACAGACATTTGTAGACCAAAAACTGTAAACATTGTATTTCTAACAAATAAACACTAAAAAAAAAAATTTATAAACACTGGTCATTGTCCATTGGCCTCATTGAGGCTGCCACCGCTCCTGACAGATCATCCTCAGCTCAGCCACAATCTGGGCCAGCAGGTCATGTTGGGCCACCAGCTCCTGCAGCAAGTTTCTCTGCATGGCTGAGACTTGCAGCAGGAGCTGGGCTGGGGTGAGTGAGTGGGCCCACCAGCAGGTGTGGCAGTTGTTTCATGGGAGTCCTCAGCAGTTGTGCGTCCCAGTGTAGCTACTGGGTAGGGCTGCTCCTATGCCCCTCCATCCTGCTCCAGTGGGGCATATCCTTCCAGGGGTCCCTTCCTCTTCAGCCTCCACGGTTTGTGCTTGATGGTTGTGCTTGAAGATTTGTCTTCTGAGGATCAGGAGCTCTGACTTCTGCACGGAGAAACTGGACTCTGCACAGTGACATAACTATGCAACTGAGGAAAGTTCCTTCACATGCAGATATATATATATATATATATATATATATATATATATATATATATATATACACGTTTTGCATATGGAGGGAACATCCTGCTGTTGCTGTGGACGTTTTCTTGATGTGGGGACCAGTACTGCTATTGCACGTTTTGCTTAGTGTATTTTTGATTGGCGGAAATGTTTATCTCCAAACGTCTATGACATTTGCAGTGCGTCCTCTTTCTAAACCTTTTTTTATTGGTATTTTCAAATATTAAAACATTTAGTTCTTTCTTCCATAATGGACTTGCACTTTTAGATGTTTTCTGATAAACATTTATTTCACCATTTGAACATCATATCAAAAATGCCCTCTTAATATTCTTCAGGAGCCCTCAGAGAAAAAGCATGCTTAATTCTAATAGTCAGGAGTAACTCTAGGTCAAAGTACTACTTCACTAATGCAGGTCCCATTATTGATTTTGACACTTGGTTAAAAAAAGGAGATCTATTAGTAACAAACTCTTCTTTCTGAGCCCAGGTTCTTCACTTCCAACAGGCTGGAACCGGGGATGATTTGGACACAGTCATCAGCCCTGGGGTGAGGGGGTGCAGCTCTCTAACCTATAAAAGAAATAGAAGTGTTCAGTACAGAATGCATTAGAAGATCCATTCCTTGGGTAAGCTAGAGAGAAGCTCTTTACTTTATTATCATGGAAATATATTTTAATAGCATGTCTGATGTTTTACTATGACATGTACATGAGTTCTCTATTGGATATAGGTCCTTGATGCCCAGCTCCATGTTAAACCCATATAAGAGGATTTCAAGGAAAAGGGATTTGTGAAATCTTTGGTTTGATTTATTTTTATTTATTAGCTTATTAGTATCAATCGACCGTAACCTATCACTAGAGACCCAAGTGAAATCCACCATAAAGAAAATGTTTTTCTCAATGTGGAAACTCAAACGCGTAAAACCATTCTTCCCGAGGGAAATATTTCGTAACCTGGTACAGTCCATGGTATTAAGCCATGCAGATTACTGTAATGGAATCTATGCGGGATGGAAGGATCAAATCATAAAGAAACTTCAGACCGCCCAAAATACAGTAGCCAGGCTTATATTTGGAAAAAACACGTTTTGACAGCACCAAACCACTCAGAGAAAAATTGCACTGGCTACCAATCAAAGAACGCATCACTTTCAAACTCTGCATGACTGTTCACAAAATTATTTACGGCAAGGCACCGGGATACATGACAGACCTCATCGACCTGCCAACCAGAAACACCACAAAATCTGCACAATCATATCTAAACCTCCACTTCCCAAGCAGCAAAGGACTCAAATACAAATCCACCTATGCAACCAGCTTTTCCTACCTAAGCGCACAACTATGGAACACATTGCCAAAAGCAGTAAAAACTACGCTCGACCACCTAAATTTTCAGAAAGCACTAAAGACTGACCTATTCAGAAGAGCATACCCCACTGACCCAACATAATAATACCGGTCACTTGCGACACAACATAACCAAAGACTGCAATGGACATTACCTGACTCTTCTTCCCCCTTTCCCTCTCTAAGTTCCCTCCAACTGTTTCCTGCCATACATATACCTCATTATACCTCAATATCACTTTGTATTCATTCATACTATGTATTTGTTCAAACCGTAATCGGCTAACACCGTTAACGGTTATATGTAAGCCACATAGAGCCTGCAAAAGGTGGGAAAATGTGAGATACAAATGTAACAAATAATATTAATAATAACTACCACAAACAAACCTACTCCAATAGCTAATCAATTGGCGTCATATTTCGAGCAGAAAATAACTAAAATCAGACAAGAACTAAATAACTCCCTAACCTCAATAGACCATTTTCTTAATATATATGATCTTTCACCATTATTCTCCCAAGCAGTCAGAATCTGATCGGCCTTTCACACACTTACAACTGATCAAGTCAAATGCACTCTTCACAAATACGCTAAGCTATTTGCACTCAAACATAACTTTAATCCTATCTCAGGGCTTATTCCCTCCTCAAAATTGCAACATTATTTTGACTCAAACATACCGAAAAATACCCAAACCAGCCTAAGTGTAGTCTCTAACTACAGACCAGTGGTTTCAATCCCATTATTGGTAAAGGTAATGGAGGGGTTAGTCACTCACCAACTAATGGACTATCTCCAACTTTTACATAGCTCACAATCCGGTTTTAGACCTTCTCACTGTACTCATCCTCTCATCCCAATACAATACAAACAAACCTACAAACATAAACACCCCAGACTACACCCTCCCTATCTCAGACAGCCTGAAAATCCTCGGCATTACTATCGATCGTAACCTTACACTTGAGAGCCAAGTTAACTCTACAGCTAAGAAAAGTTCCACTCAATGTGAAAACTCAAACGTGTGAAACCATTCTTTCCGAGGGAAACATTTCGCAGCTTGATACAATCAATGGTGCTAAGCCATGCAGACTACTGTAATGGAATTTACGCGGGATGCAAATAACAACTCATAAAGAAACTTCAGACTGCCCAAAACACAGCAGCCAGACTTATATTTGGAAAATCATGATTCGAAAGCGCCAAACCCCTCTGAGAAAAACTACACTGGTTACCAAATAAAGAATGTATTGATTTCAAAATCTACACCCTGGTCCATAAAATTATCTATGGCGAAGCCCCGGGATATATGACAGACCTCATAGACCTACCAACAAGAAACGCAATTGGATCAACACGAACTTACCTAAATCTCCACCATCCAAGCTGCAGAGGTCTCAAATACAAATCAACTTATGGATCCAATTTCTCCTACATAAGCACACAACTGTGGAACGCACTACCAAAAGCCGTGAAAACAGCGTACGACCACCTAAACTTCCGGAAATCACTAAAAACCAACCTGTTCAAAAAGGCATACCCCATCGACCCAACTTAAGTGCCTAAACTCCGCAACACAAAGAAACCAAAGCTTGTAACAGACTCTACATAACTCTTCCTCTCTATAATTCCCCAATGTGTCTATAATACATGAACCTTATCCGACCACATCAACTCCTTGTATTTGTTTCTCTACCGGAGATGGCGAACGCCTCTACGGAACAATGTAAGCCACATTGAGCCTGCAAATAGGTGGGAAAATGTGGGCTACAAATGCAACAAATAAAATAAATAATAAATAAATAAATACTACCTGATCAGATTATATGAAAATTATAAAACAAACATAAGGTCACATTATTAATATCAACATACAAGCAAAAAAACATGGCAGTGACATTATAAAGTCTTTTTTTGTGCATATGTGGCCACATACACATATGAAAGACCTTGTATAAAATACCAGCTGGCTTAAATTATGTACCAAAGAGGCATAGCCATGGGGCTGATCTGGGTGGAACACAAGTAGAGAGAGCAAGTATGCACAATAATTCTAAAATACTTTAGTCAACATATCTACTTTTGAACTTTACGTATGTCCTTGCTTACATTTATGATGCAGTATCTGCCAAGTATAGTACACTAGTATTTTATAAAGACACATTGGTGTCTGTGGAGTTCATTTTCGAAAGAGAAAAATGTTTAAAAAGTGGCATAAAGCAGCAGTTGGACATGTTTGCCAAATGTTCAAATTGCTATTTTTGAAAACTATTTTGCAGATGTTTATCAATGCATTTTGTCTGCAATGTGTCCATATCTCAAAGGGGTGTGTTGGGAGCATGTTGTGGGTGGGATTAGGGCATTCTGCCATAATGGAAGAAAACAAAAACGTCCAAGACTAAAACTAAGACATTTTGAGCTATACCTGACTAAGCCACAAAAAAGTGCCCTACATGACCAGATGACTACTGGAGGAATAAAGTAGCTTCTCCTTTTTTTCTCTCTCCTTCCTCCCATAGTCAGCATTCCCCTCTCTATCCCTTTCTTCTCCTTCCCTTCATAGTCAGCATTTCCCCCTCTCTCTCTCTCCACTCCATCTCCTCCCCCTCTCTCCATTTTTTTCTCTCCCCAATACTCAGCATCTCCCCAGTCTTTCCCACTTAATATCTAGAATCCGGCTATTTTTCTCCCCTTGTCCCCATTATGCCCTATCCTGCATTTCCTCCCCCCCCCCCCCAACCAGTGGTCCAATATTTTTCCTACTCCTCCCCCACCCCACTCCACTCATTTGTCCAGCTATTCTCCTTTTCCTTCTCCCTATCCACCCACCCACCAACCATTGGTCCAGTTTTTCTCCTTCTTCCCCCCCCTCCACCATTAGTTGAGCTTTTACTCCTTCCTTACCTCCCACCAACCATTGGTCCACCTTTTACTCCTTCTTTACCCCCACCAACAAACTAACCTACCAATGGTTCAGCTTTGCTCTATCTCCCCCCCTCTCAAACTGCCATTGGTCCATCTTTTCTCTTTCTCCATCCCCTCCCCTACCTACCTACCCATTTACCCACCATTGGTCCAGCATTTCTCCTTATATGCCCCTCCCTCCCTCCAACCCCCCCCCCCCCCCATCATTGGTCCACTTTTCTCCTCGCCACCCCAACCATTGGTCCAGCTTTTTTCCTTTCCCCATCCCCACCCACCATCAGTCCTGAATTTCTTCTCTCCCCCCCCCCCCCATGATCAGGCTTCTCTCCCTTTTACGCCTTCTCTTATGCATAATGGCATCCCTCCTTCCCTCTTTCCACCCCCCCCCCCCATACTTTTCAAAACTGTCTTCTTGTTTTAGAGGTTGCCAGCAATGAGCAGTGATTCACAATGTGCTGCTCATGCTGACATCACAGCTTCTGTCTGATTTTCATGCCTAAACAGAAATAAGAAGTTGTATCAGACAGAAAGCTCCGATGTCAGCACAAGCAGCGTGTTATGAATCACTGCTTGCTGCCAGCAACCTCTAAAACAAGAAAACAGCTTTGAAAAAGTATGGGGTTGGGGTGGGGAGAGGGAGGGATACCGTCAGGCATTAGAGAAAGAGCAAAAGAGAGAAGACCGACCACAGTAATATCACTTCTTGAGTGCGAAGAAGTGCCGGAACGCTGTTATGCTCCGTTCCAGAACAAATTAAGCCCTGCTTATCCCTGGTGGTACTACCATGAAACTGCCACTTAGAGGTCATGGTGGCCATTTTGAGAAACCTAGCATTACATGAGACTGCTTTCATCCAGCCCACAGTACCACAAACGATTACCTCCAGGTAACGCCTGGGGATGATTAGTGGAACATGAGAGGGGTGGGGAGGGTGGGGTTAGGGTTCAGACAGCTATTTCAACTCAGGAGATGGGTCTTTCAAGTTGTGCTTTTTATTGGGAGGGAAAGGTAGATGGGAAGGGTATGCAATCAGGAGTGGAGTAGTAAATATTGTAACTGAGGGTGGGGGTGGTGTGGGTAGGTAACTTGAATCAAGGAAGAGTTGGATGGGGACAGAGATGCAGGGAGATTAAATTGAAGGAAATGTGTTTGTTGAGAGCACCACCGCAACATTACATGTGCATATCTCACTACGTGTAGATTCCAAAGGGACTATGGTTTGGGTGGGGCTTGGGTGGAACTAAACTCTACATATATATCTTCCCCATTTTAGAAATAGAATGCATCTATATGTTCCAATATATCAATATTGAGGTTTTCCACTTCTCTTGCACATGTAGGTTTGTAAAAAGTGCTTGTTTGGTCTAACCCTTAACAGGAAGGATTAAGGAAGTTCCGCCCCCCCCCCCCCCCCCACCTCTTTTATTCCTTGATGCTTATTTCTCCATCCTGCTTAAAAATAAATAAGGATTTGTTAATTAGTGACATATATGATTGTGAGCTATGCGGCACTGCATGTAACACAGTGCTGGGCAGTATGGCTCTTCCCTTTGCAGTATATTCAGGGCAGATGCTGGGCACACCTCATGGATTTACCACAAAGGTGTTGCACTTACACATATTACCTTTTGCCTTTAACATGCAGTAAGTGAAAAATCTCACTACACTTTAGTAAAAGGGTCCCCCAAATTTCAATTAACTCCTAAATATAAGAGCATTAATGATTCAGCATCAGCACCTGGATGTTGGGGGGGTGGGGGGGGGGGGTTGAACCATACACACTCCAAGCCTATAGGATTAAAAACCAAAATATCCCACTATATGTGAAAATTCAAAACTGGACTAAAAACACATCATCAAATTTAATTCAACATACAGTATAGGATAAAGAAGCTATAATCAATATCCATATCTTATATCATCTTAAAAAAAGCAAAAAGAGAAGTCATGGAGCAGGTGGTTAAGCAGGCAGAAAATACTTTTGGGTTTCAGATAAGTGCTAGCATTCTAGCAGAAAGAGTTATCTCTCTCTCCTGTTAAACCCTTGTAAGCCTTTCTGGGGTCTTGACATTCTATCCTCTAATTAAGAAAGATGATATGATTCGTAATTCATTTTTTAGGGCTTACATTACCTGACTGGAACAGCTCAACGAAGGTAGATTGCTGCACTCTGTCAATTATACCACAACAGATTGAAGAGGCTGGTAAATGGCAAAGAGAAAATTGGCATACAACACTCTATGTCAGGGGATTTATCGCCTTTACCTCGCTATATTTTCAAAAGTTTGTTTCTTTATTTTTTTTTCTTTTTGCAATCAGACACCATTTGAGGAATTGCAACCAAACTTGGCAGAAGACAATTTTTCTCTCAGAAGGTTATAGGCAGATTTTTTTTCTGGCATAAATCGAACCACTTAACTAGATGGACAGTAGCTAAATATTTGCAGCTACCTGTATAGTAAGGTGAAATGCTGTCACTTCACCCTGACTCTGCACCGGCAGTAACCGGATAGTGCCAAAGAATTTACAGAAAATTATCACAACCATTATCTATATGGAGTTGCTAAAAATTAATGGTTGAGGACGTGTGTTTACCAAGTTTCCAAGTTAATTTAGATTCCTCACCCATCAAATTTAATATCTGGGTGGCTTACGTTCTTAAAATATGAGGGAAGGGAGTGAGAAAGTAATAACAGACCACGAGGGAAGAGAGGGTGAACTACAATGCTTACTAGGAAAGCATGGTGGGAAAACACAAATGGAGGGGGGATGTGCAGTCCAGGCTGGAAGCTGGTGCCCTCAAGAGTACAATACAGGGCAGACTTAGTTATAGGCATCAGCGAAGATGAAGGTCTTGAGATCTGTTTTGAACTGTTGAAGAAAGGACAAAAGTCTGAGGTGGACTGGCAGTTTATTCCAAAGCTCTGGGCCTAGACTGAGAAAATGGAGCATTGTGTGGTTGGGATGACCTGAATATTTACCACTTAAGGAGGTAGTTCTATAAGGAATCACCTAAAAGTAAGGCAGCAAGTACATGCATTAGTAATAATCCAGATACTCACTCATCTGTAAATACATGCATATCTTCAATTGTGCATACTTTGCAGGTAGGTGGTCTTATGGGCAGAATCTGGGTGAAGCATGGGCAGGGCACACACATATGGTGCTCCAAAAAGGATGCTGAAAAAATTAGGCTCTAACTGCCAGATTCTATATAGCACACCTAGAGATCTGTGCAGAAAACCAGGCATATTCTATAACATCAGGTGCTCTGGAGGACTTGCAGTCCATCTGCATTTCCTCACAGCCTTCTCCAGTTTGGACTGCCAGGTCCACCCCGATCCACCCAGAGCCTTCGCTCCAGGTGCCGCATGCCAAACCATCTTCTCTAAACTGTTTGCATTTTCTCTCTGCTATTTTTTATGACTCCAGTACAGTTCTTTTTCCCTTCCCAATCTCTTTCTCCATCTGAAACCACTGTATACTACAAGAACACATTTGCAACCTTCTGCTTTTATCATCTCACCATCCCTTTTATCTTCTCCCTTCTTCTCAGCTATCAACCTCCAACGTTTCCTTCCTTTCATTTTACCATCTCCATTTTGTCTGAATACATCTCATCTTTGACACTGTTGTCATGCTTCTCCTACTCTTCTCCATATTCTCTTGATCCTTCTCCTGCACTCTACTATAGATATCAATCTAAATCCTGGTCCTTCACATTAGATCTCTTCCTATTCATGCAGGTCACACAGTGATGTCTCCAATCTAGAAACATAGAAACATGAAACATAGAAACATGAAGGCAGATAAAGGCCATATGACCCATCCAGTCTGCCCATCCTCTGTAACCCCTAATTCTTCCTGTTCCAAAATGATCCCACATGCTTATCCCATGCCTTTCTAAACTCTGGAACAGTCCTCGACTCCACCACCTCCACCGGGAGGCCATTCCAGGCCTCCACCACCCTTTCTGTGAAATAATTCTTCCTTAGGTTACTCCTAAGCCTATTCCCTCTTAACTTTGTCATATGCCCCCTCATTCCACAGCTCTCCTTCATTTGAAAAAGGCTCTCTTCCTGTACATAAATAACCTTGAGATATTTAAATGTTTCTATCATGTCTCCTCTCTCCCTCTCTTCCAGCGTATACATGTTGAGGTTCATAAGCCTGTCCCTATAATTTTTTGCATTCAAGACCGCTTACTAATTTCATAGCCGCCCTCTGGACCGACTCCACCCTGTTTATATCCAAATGAGGCCTCACCAGAGACTTATACTATCACCTCCTTTTTCCTGCTGGTCATGCCTCTCTTTATGCACCCAAGCCTCCTTCTGGCTTTGGCCATCGCTTTTTCTACCTGTTTGAAAGCTTTAAGGTCATCAGACACAATCACCCCCAAGTCCTGCGCTTCCTTCACACACTGAAGCACTACACCCCCTATACTGTACCGTTCCCTTGGATTTTTGCGACCCAAGTGCATGACCCTGCATTTTTTGGGATTAAACCTTAGTTGCCAAATATCGGTCTATTCCTCCAGCTTCGCTGGGTCCTTCCTCATGTCATTCACACCCTCCAGGGTGTCCACCCTGTTGCAGAGTTTAGTATCATCCGCAAAGAGACAAACCTTACCAGACAGCCCTTCTGCAATATCGCTCACAAAGATGTTAAAAAGAGCCTGCCCTAGGACCGATCACTGCGGTACTCCACTGACAACCTCCTTTTCTTCAGAGCAAGCTTCATTTACCACCACCCTCTGTCTCCTAGCATTCAACCAATTTTTTACCCAATTAGTTACTCTAGGTCCCACACCAAGGGCACTCAATTTATTTATCAGTCGCCTGTGCGGAACCGTGTCAAAGACTTTGCTGAAATCCAAGTATCTAATTTCTGTTCCTCTGCCTTTCTCATATGTTCTGTGGAATGCCCACTCTATCTGCAACAAACTTTCCTACATCCATGACCTCTTTATCTCTTGTACTCTCCATTTGCTTATCCTAACTGAGACTTGGCTTTACCCTGAAGACTCTGCTTCAGCTGCAGCCCTGTTTCATGGAAGTTATCTTTTCTCCCATACTCCTTGCCCAGTTGATGCAGAGGTGGTGTTGGGCTACTACTCTCACCCTCTTGTAGATTTCAGCCTCTTCTTTCTCCTCAGTCTCACTGCTTTTCTTCCTTTGAAGTCCATTCTATCCATCTATTCACTCCTTTATTTCTCCGAGTAGCAGTCATTTATTGACCCTCTGACAAATCCCTTTCTTTCTTTCTTTCTTTCTTTCTTTCTTTCTTTCTTTCTTTCTTTCTTTCTCATTGACTTTGACTCCTGGCTTTCCTTCTTTCTTGAACCTTCATCTTCTTCCCTCATTCTTGGCCTCATTCTTGGGAAATTTAACATTCATGTTAATGATCCCTCTGATCCTTATGCTTCTCAGTTTCTTGCTTTAACATCCTCTTTCAATATTTAACTGTGCTCCACTACCCTTACGTATCAGAATGCCACTGTCTTGATCTTATCTTCTTCTCTAACTGCTCACTCCCCTGTTTCTGAGCCTCAGCTCTTCCTCTTTCTGACCATCATCTGATAACTTTCACACTTAAACACCCTCCTCCTAGTCCCATCCAATCTCCACCAATACATTTAGGAATCTTCAGACTATTGACTCTTCTACTCTGTCCTCCAGTGTTTCAAATCTCCTGTCAACTACTTTGTTATCCAAGTCTGTCAATGAGACTGTCTTTTCCTATAATACTATTCTCTCCTCTGTTCTGGCTACTCTCACTCCTCCCATTCCCTGTTCTGTAAGGTGTACCAAACCCCAGCCTTAAATGACCTCTAGAATCTGCTACCTACATTCCTGTGACCGGTCTGATGAACGCCTTTGGTTGAAATACTGTGCCCATGCTGAATTCATACATTTAAAATTCTTGCTGATCTCCTTCCAGTCTGCTCTTTCACTTGCCAAACAGGACTACTACAATTCTCGATGTCTCTTTGCCATACTGAACTGTCTCCTCAACGTGTACTTTCTCCCCAGACTCTCCCCTTGAATTCTCTACCTCTCCTTCCCTCAGTCCATTATCTCAACACTCCTTCAACCCCTGCCTCCTTTTCTGAAATCACTGAAGAAGGAAACTGCACATTTTCTTTCCTCCTCCAAACTGACTACTTGTTCCTCTGATCCTATTCCCAACCACCTACGTAGCACTGTCTATCCTATTGTCATCTCTTCTATCTGTCATATCCTCAATCTTTTACTTTCCAATAGGGCTGTTCCTAATGCCTTCAAACACGCCATAGTTACAACACTCCTCAAAGGAACTTAATTGGACCCAACCTGTCCTTCTAACTATCACTCTAACTTCTAACTCCCTCCTCCCTTTCCTATCCAAGATACTGGAACGTGCTGTTCACTACTGTTATCTTGACTTTTTGATCTACTTCAATTTGGCTTTCACCCTCTTCATTCATCTGAAAAAGCCCTTGCTAAAGTCTCCAATGACCTGCTCCTGGCCAGATCCAAAGGTCTCTATTCTATCCGCATCCTTCTCAAACTATCTGCTGCTTTTAACACTGTTGATCACCACCTATTCCCTGATACACTGTCCTCACTTGGATTTCATGGCTCTGTTCTTTCCTGGTTTTCTTCTTATCCCTCCCATCACACTTTTAGTGTTTACTCTGGCAGATCCTCCTTTACTTCTATTCACTATCAGTTGGTGTACCTCAGGGTTCTGTCTTGGGACCTCTTATTTTCTCCATCTATACTTCTTCCCTTGGTGCTCTGATCTCATCCAATGGTTTTCAGTATCACCTTTATGCTCATGACTTCCAGATCTACCTCTCCACACCAGAACTTTCATGAGGAATCCAGGCCCAAGTATTAGCCTGCCTGTCTGACATTGCTGCCTGGATGTCTCACCGCCATCTGAAACTAAGCATGACCAAGACTGATCTTCTTATCCTTCCCCCTAAACCCACCTCTCTTCTTCCCCCATTCTCTATGTCTGTGGATAACACTCTGATCCTCCCTGTCTCATCAGCTCATAAACTTGGGGTCATCTTTGACTCCTCCCTCTCTTTCTCTGCACATATCCAACAAACTGCTAAAACCTGTTTTTTCTTTCTCCATTATATGATCAAAATGTGTCCTTTCCTTTCTGAGCACACTACCAGAACCCTTATCCACACTTTTATCACTTCTTGCTTAGACTATTGCAACTTGCTTCTCACAGGTCTCCCACTAAGCCATCTCTCTCCCCTTCAATCTGTTCAAAATTCTGCTGTACGACTTATATTCTGCCAGTATCACTATACTCATATTTGCCCTCTCGTCAAGTCATTTCATTGGATGCCTATCCATTTCCACAAACAGTTCAAACTCTTCTTATTGACTTTCAAGTGCAGTCACTCTGCAGCTCCTCAGCACCTCTCCACTCTTATCTCTCCCTACATTCCTCCCCAGGAATGCCATTTATTGGGCAAATCTTTCTTATCTGTACCCTTCTCCTCCACTGCCAACTCCAGACTCTGTTCCTTTTATCTTGCTGCACCATATGCCTAGAAAAGACTTCCTGAGCCAGTACATCAAGCTCCATCTCTGACCATCTTCAAATCTAGGCTGAAAGCCCACCTTTTTGATGCTGTTTTTAACTTCTAACCCCTCTTCACTTGTACAGTACCCATATATGTTTTATCATGTCCACCTTATTAATTTCCTTATCCTTTATTTGTCCTGTTTGTCAGTCCTCATTAGATTGTAAACTCTGTTGAGCAGGGACTGTCTCTTCATGTTCAAGTGTACAGCGTTGCTTACATCTAGTAGTGCTATAGAAATGATAAGTAGCAGTAGTAGTAGTAATTGGGTTAACAAGATAATCAGCGTTGATAACAGTACTTAACAAGCAATAATGAGCACTAATTGGCATTAATTAGAATTTACGTACAGATCTCACTAAGCGTATTCTGTAATGAGCTACACCTAAATTCTAAATTCAAAAGGGGCATGGCTATGGGTGGGGAAATGGACGTTTCATAGACATTCCAAAATTTACGCACATAGTTATAGAATATGGCCAGTACATGTAAATCTACATGCAGGGATTTACACCACATTTTCATTGGTGTAAATGGAGGCATATATTTAGGCACTGGGATATCAAATAAGAGTATTCTATATACTGCACCTAAATCTAGGCACTGCTTATAGAATACGCTTAGGTGGAAATGTTTTCCGTGCGGATTTTTTAGGTGCTTTATTTAGAATTCGGCTGTACATGCTGTTCTATAAAGGGTGCCCTGTATAGCACCAATTCCTATGCCTAACTTTAGGAGCCAGACTTACACCCGCAGAAACCTACTGTAAATGCTGGCACCTAAGTTAGGCATTTTGAGGCAATATTCTATCCGTGCGATATTTAGCGCTATTTAACTGGCCAAGAATGGCTCCTGGCCAGTTAAATAGTGCTTTACTTGCTGTCTGCAAACATTCAGCAAGAGATAGCCGGTTATCTCCCACTTAATATTCCCAGTTACTGCTTAGCAGATAACCAGCTATACTGTGTGATATAGCTGGCTATTCTAGAATATTCAGTGCATCGGCGGCTACGTTTGGTGGCCAAATTGGGCTGCCAAAATAGCAGGCTTATCTTTAGTCAGTTTCAACTTAAAGCAATGAATTTTCCCAAGTCCGTCTTAATAATGGCTTATGGATTTATCTTTTAGGAAATTATCCAAACCATTTTAAACCCTTCTAAGCTAAATGCTTACCACATTTTCTGGAATGAATTCCAGAGTTTAATTACACGTTGAGTGAAGAACTATTTTCTCTGATTTGTTGTACATTTACTACTTAGTAGCTTCATTATGTGCCCCATAGTCCTGGTATTTTTGGAATGAGTACTAGGACTAAGGGGCACGCAATGAATGGAATCTAATCATTTTTTTCAAGTTCAAATTTCATATCATTTAAGCTTTGGGTAGGGAATATAGACACCATAAACTTTCAAATGATACCCTTGTTATGAAAATTGGTACAAATTGGAGGCTAAAGGCCTCATTTTGTGACCTACACTAGGAACAGGAATACACACATTTTGCCAGATTCTATATATCATGCCTTCATTTCTGCATGAAAATTGAAGCATCTTCTATAACAATGCACGTAACTTAATTGGTTAACTAGCTAATCAGTGCTGTCAATTGGATGTTAACAAGCAATTTATCAGCACTAATTGGTATTAAGATTTACATGCACAACAACCCTATGCTTTTTCTGTAACTTGGTGCACGTAAATTCTAAGTCACATGGTTGAAAAAAGAAGCATGACCGTGGGCAGGGAATGGGTGTTTCTAAAATCTATGCATGTTGTTATAAAATACACCCAGTCTGCGCATAATTTAGGCATCGGGATTTATGCCAAGTAAAATGTGGCTTACATGGCTACAACTAAATTTGGCTGCATGGAGAGGCGCATTGCATATTCTATAGATAGTGCGGAAATTTATGCCTATTCTATAAAATTTATGTGCACTTTAGAGAATTTGCCTAGGTGTATTTTTTTTCCACGTGGAATTTTCAGGCACCATATATAGAATCTAACCCATTATGGTGTTTCAATTAATACCTCACTTATAAAAATTGGTACACATTCAATTTAAGGTCCACAAAAAAACTTAATGATTTTCCATAGGAATGTGAAAATCAAAAGACATTTAGATTATGCCTCATTTATGAAAACTGGTGCAGTGGTTCTAGTGGATTAGTTTAGAAATATTTCCAGATTAGCCTGTCAGAAACTGTACAGTTTTAACCAACACACAGATATCCATTTCCCTGAGAAATATCACCAGCATGTTTTTCTCAAATACTTAAATTCACAAAAAGCTCTATAATTCATACCAATTTCTTTTAAATATATGGCCTCAATCATTTTCTCAGTCAAGCAAGCAATTTAATAAGGTACATGACAGATTTATCTCTTTTCTAAGTGTCACATTAAAAAATTATAGACACAAACCATACACATTGTTATTCTGCACCACAAACAAGAAAGGATCATTTTTTTTCCATTTAAGGGAGACTTTAAGCCTCTCCCCAAAGCTCAAATACTAGCCACTGCTCTCAAAAGCAGATCAGTCAGGAAGCACTTGGCTAAAAAGAGTGATGAAGTGATATCATTATTCTTTTATCAACTAGTATAGTCTTCTTGTCATGATAAGATAAAAGACTTTTTTTTCACATTTCAAATGAAGAACTTGGAACTGTATAACAATGAGATTTGGAAGAATGAAGCAGATTTCTGCTCCACGGTGATCACAGCATGAAATACTCTCACCCTCCGCCTACTCCAGCTAAATTATAATAGAACTTCACATGCTGTAAATGTAATTCTGTCTGAATTTGTGCCTATATTTATTACTTTTTTGCACCTAAGCTGCCTTCTTCATACTGGGGAAAAGATTCTTCTAGTGGCTTGAAACCTGGCTGCTGTGCATAATTGCATTAGGCATGTACTGCCAGAGCTGTAGGCTGTCTCATATGTTGAATAGATCAATCTGTAAGTGGGTGCCTCCTTCTAGGTGTCCTGAGGATATACCATGAGATCCTATATATAACAGCATCTGAAGGCCCAGATTCCATTGTAGAATTCTAGTATAAGCCAGTATTGGCAACTGCAGGCACCCAAATGCGGCAAGGCCGTGCATAACGTACTGTATTTTATAAGTTGCAGTCATAAGTTACAGCCCCACCCATGCCCCTTCCATGCTCTGCCCGTGTGAACATAAGAACATAAAGTATCTGGGTGCTGCCAATTTTTAATGCTGGTACCCAGATAACCAGCTGGGCAAGAAGGACCACATAAAATGTAGTTTTAACTATGTCTGTTTAGTTATTTGGATACTGTCACTGAATGTTGGCGCATCTAGGTGACTTCAAGGAGCTGCCCATACCTGGATAAGGGCCCCACAAGGCTTCCCTATCCCATGCCCTTTTACCTAACCCCTTCCAACAGTCATAACAGTCTGATCACTAAAAACCAACCTGTTCAAAGAGGCATACCACAATGATCTATCCTAAATTCCAGATAACGAAACTTATACAAGAACTGGACAAAACTGAACCCTCGATACTTGATTGCTTAATTTACTCTGTCACCATTGAACTTTAACACAATGCCACTTTATTTCTCATTCCGGAAATGAACTCTCTATACCTGACTGCTTAAAGTACTCTGTCACTTATGAACTTTAATGCAATACCACTCTGCATTTCTCATTCCGATAATGACGATTGCCACTACGGCATAATGTAAGCCACATTGAGCCTGCAAATAGGTGGGAAATTGTGGGATACAAATGCAATTAGGTGGTCTAAGAAAGAGTTACATATCTTCATGTTTATTTCTTTAAATAATATTTACTCTGATTTTCTGTTGCAAGATGTAAATGTTTGTACTTGAATTGTGAAACTTAAAATAAAATAATTAAAAAAAAACACACTTAAAGTTAGATGATGGAAACACGATACTGGGCTAGGTGGACCATTCATCTGACCCAGTATGGCTATTCTTATTTAAGTGTGGTTTATAGAATGGCGCTGAGCGTTGTTTTCAGCACAGATTTTTTAATGCACCATATATAGAATCTAGCCCTACGCCACTTACTCACATCCTTACAGAACAGCGCTTAGGTATTTTGTTGCCACTTACATGCACCCTGTCATGGAATTGCTGTTCATGTATGATTTATTTATTTATTTATTTATTTATTGCATTTGTATCCCACATTTTCCAACCTATTTGCGGGCTCAGTGTGGCTTACAATACATTGTGATCAAACTTAGGGGTCTTTTTACTAAGCTGTGGGAAAAATGGCCCCGCGGTAGCAGCAAGGGCTGTTTTTCCCATGAGCCATCGCTCTTTTTACCACAGCGGGTAAAAAGCCCCTAAAAAATGGCCATGCAGGGGATCACTTAATGCCACCCATTGAAGTGGCGGTAAGAGCTCCCTCAGTAAACCGGTGGTAACCAGACAGCGCGCGATGATGCCTGGTTACTACCGAGTTAGCACTGTTGGGCTGGCGGTAGTTCCGAGTTAGCGTGCTGTAAGCCTGCGTTGGGCTTATCTATTCTTTGCAAAAGGGCCCCTTAGTACATTGCACTCAGTTATTACTTCCAATACTATGGCACAGCATAAACAAAGATGTTCCAAGTGCTATTCTAAACTGTATGAAAATGGAAACCTCAGTGGGGCGTGGCTAGGACTTGAAAGCTAGTTTAATAGCAAGTAAAATCATCCTTGTATTTAGTAAAGGAGAAAATATTCTGAGAAAAAAATGTTTGCGGCATTCTCCTAGAAAATGTCTTACTTCATCAGCCAAGCACTGCGTAAAGCATTTTCACAATTTGAATCCCTAACTCTTATTAGAAGCACATTGCAGTTATATAACTAGAGCAGTAGCAAATATTTATGAGGCATTCTTGCATTACAATATACAGAATGTGTTGGGAATTTGATAATCTGGAATCTCTTGCCTGAACAATTAAGTTCTAGCACACTAATTAGACATCAATAAGGAGGATAATTTTATAACAGCGCCCCTGACTTATGCAACTATGAGGGGCGTAATCGAACGGTGCCAGCCAAATCGATGGCCAGCCATCTTCGGAGCTGGCTCCGCAATGGGGCAGAGCCAAGCGTATTTTCAAAATACACTTGGCGCCGGCCAAATCGCTCGCCGGGCTTAGAACAGGATCGCCGGGTTTATATGAGATGGCCGGCTTCGTTTTTCAGCCATAATGGAAACTGGGCCCGGCCATCTCAAACCCGGTGAAATGCAAGGCATTTGGGCATGGGAGGAGCCAGTATTTGTAGTGCACTGGCCCCCCTCACATGCCAGGACACCAATTGGGCACCCTAGGGGGCACTTAAAAAAATTAAAAAAACAAAAATAGCTTCCAGGTGCATAGCACCCTTACCTTGGGTGCTGAGCCCCCCCCCCCAAATCCCCCCCAAACCCACTCCGCACAACTCTACACAATTACCATAGCCCTAAAGGGTGAAGGGGGCACCTACATGTGGGTACAGTGGGTTTTGTGGGGTTTTGGAGGGCTCAACATTAACCACCACAAGTGGAACAGGTAGGGGGGGATGGGCCTGGGTCCATCTGCCTGAAGTGCACTGCACCCACTAAAAACTGCTCCAGGGATCTGCATACTGCTGTCAAGGAGCTGGGTATGACATTTCAGGCTGGCATACAGGCTGGCCAAAAAAGTTTTAGTTTTTTTTGGGGGGGGGGTGGGAGGGGGTTGGTGACCACTGGGGGCGTAAGGGGAGGTGATCCCTGCTTCCCTACGGTGGTCATCTGGTCAGTTGGGGCACTTTTTTCAGACTTGGACCTAAAAATAAATGGATCAAGTCCGGCCGGCAAAATACTCGTTCGAGCCGGCCATTTTTTTTTCATTATAAGGTGAAGCCGGCCATCCCGTACCCATGCCCCCATCCAGCCCCTGTCCCGCCTTCGCTACACTACCAACACACCCCCTTGAAGGTTGGCCGGCGCCGCAACGAAAAAGCAGTTGGGGCCGGCCAAAATCGGCTTTCAATAATACCGATTTGTCCTCGATCAGAAGATCGCCAATGATTTCCCGATTTGTGTCGGAAGATCACTGGTGATCCCTTTCGAAAATGAGCCTGTATATGTGCATAAATTGCACCAGTTTTCAAAGGGAGATTATGTGCACGCTTTCCCTTTAAAAACAACCTTATCCACACACATTTATGCCTGATTGTTAGTGAGCGCAAAATTTTATAATTTACATGCATAGTTTTGAAAATCCAAATTTATATGCAGAAGGGAAAACCCTGCCCTGGGAACTGCTCTGCTCATTTTGGGTACATGTATGTGTAAATTGACATTAGACACAACTGGGCAATTATATAACATGAGCAATTCAAAATATAGAAACCAGGGAATCCCCACAGAAAAGATCAAATCCAACTGGATGAGTGAGGATCTCAAACAAGGCTAATAATGTTCACATGCCAATGAGAATCAGACCTTAAGACTTTAATACAATAAGGGGCCCCCTTATGAAGTGGCAGTAAGCCCTTCGCGGGCTTACCTCTCGCTAAAAGGGGAGTACCGTCAGGCTACTGCAGAAGCCCGGAGGTAGTTCCCTCCCCCAGGGCACCATTTCCAGTGCTCCAAAAATATTTCAATTTTTGTAGCGCCAGTGTGCACCTAGGCAATTCCGCACACTGCCTGGTTATCACCGGGTTAGCGTGGGAGCCCTTACCACCATCTGGTGGTGGTAAGTGCTCCCCCACGAAATGGCTGTGCAGCAAGTGGTTCACTTGCCACATGGCCATTTCTTTAAGAAAAGGGAAGCCTGCCTTTTACCCGCTGCGGTAAAGGGGGGCTTCAGTGAATTTCAAAAACATGCGCCGACAACAGCACAGGCCCCCTTTTTCTACAGCTTCATAAAAGGGCCCCTAAATAATTACAATGACAGTAAAAACATCCAGTACATATCGTTTAATACAACAGATAAATCCATATTAAAATATAAATAGTTTTAAGGTTTGATTACAATTTGCATTTGGATATTATTAGCTATGTTTGAGATCCCCACTCATCTGGTTGGATTTAGTAATAGAATAAGCCATGCCCATACATAAAGCAATGGTTTATGCATGGCAATGACTTTTAAAATAATCTCTATAGTTTTGTGATTTAGGCATCTAATGAAGGTGCCTGTATGAAGGAGCTAGACTTTAAGAACCTAGTGTCAGGTTCTCAGGTTCAGAGCCCGCGGGGCCGGGCTCTGGAGCAAACGTGAGCCCTTGGGCTGCTGACGAGGAGCGACAGCAGCAGGCAAAACCCACCAACCAACACTGGGTAAGCACACCGGCAGGGACTGCAGGCACTGCCCAGCGAACCGGAACACCTGGACTGGAGGACACAGGACTGGAACACTGGACTGCAATCCCCCGGACTGGAACACACACAGGACCGGAACACACTGGACTGGAGCTCACCAGACTGGAACACACACCGGACTGGAGCACACTGGACTGGTCCCCCGGACTGGAGGACACAGGACTGGAACACGGGACTGGAGCACGCTGGACTGGTCCGCACAGCTTCACCTGTGCTTAGCTACTAAGCCCCCCAGGAGTTGAGCTTCTGGGTTCGAGTAGCCGACAGGACTTACTGGATACCGGGTGACATAGGGACCAGGACTGGAAACAGAAGTGCTCCTAAACCTAAACTGATCTACTTGCTCCCAAGCCCTAAACCAGCAGGAGTGTTCCTAACAGTAAACTGACAAAAGGACTTCCTAAGCCCTATACTAAACAGGAGCTCCTAATCCCCGCTCAAGAAAGGAACTTCCTAAGCCCTAAACTAACAGAGCAGGGAACTAAACACAAAGCTAACACAGGTGCTACTAAGCACCAAGCTACAAGCAGAGCTTTACACTAATAAGCTGAACACAGAACTAACCACCTACCTAAGCACTGCTCTAGCAAGCTAGATACAACTAACAAGGTGCTTCCCAAGCACTACTCTGGCAAGCAACCAGAAGAGCTCCTAGCACTAAAAGGGAAGACAGGGAGCCACAAGGAAAAAGAAGGGAAGCTAACACATAAGCCAAAAGTGATTCTAAATCACCAAACACCAACAGCAAAGACTGCAATGCTCCCAATAGCACAATCCCAGAAGTACTTCTAACAGCAAACTCTGCAGTGTTCCTAACAACACCAAACCCTGAAGTACTTCTATCAACAACAGAGCTTCCAAAGCCCTACACACAGCAATGCTTCCAAAACCAAGAGGGAAAAGCAGGGGGACCAAACACACAAACATCAGTGCACACTGCACTAACACTAACCTGGACCTTAGCAAAAGCAAGCAGGGAAACTAGACACAGCGTCAGAAGTGCACACTGCACCACCCTACCTAAAGCAAACACCACCGTTGCAAAGGCCCTGAAGGAAACAACACCACTTCCTTATCAAGGCCCTCCCTGATGATGTCACACTCCCTAGACCTAGGCAAAAGCACACTGACCCAGAGAGGCCCAACCCACACCAATGCAAAACCGTGAAACACTTGAAGCCAGTACACCCAAAGAGAGTTAGAGCAACTCAGACTACCCACACAGGTGCAGTATAATGAAACAATTAGAGCCCTGCTGCTGGAAGCTGCCAGCACAGAGAGACAGAGAAAGAAACAGAAGCCAGCTAAGAAGCTGACCCCCAGGAAAGAGGTAAGTTTGAGAGGGGTTCAGACCCCAATCATAACAGCACCTCCCCCTCAAGGCTCCCGTGTCCCCACGGGAGCTCCAGGTCTCAAAAGACAATTTAGGTCTCCATGGGTAGCTGTAATGAAATCTCCCAATGGGTTTCACAACATAAATCTGGGCGGCTGGGCAGGACGTGACAAGTACATCTGGAACCTGGAAACCAGAATGGCTTTGGCCGCCAAGAGGTTCTTTAGAACGGCTGCTAGGCAGGATCAGAGTCTTGGATGCAACAAGTGGAGTCCTATTCAACAGGAACCATCTCTTGAAGGAGTCCACAACTTCCTTGACTTCCTGGCACTCCACTGTAGCAGCAAGAACTGGGCTAGAGCCCACACCCATCCTGGAATCTGAAGCCAGACAGGAACTCAAACTGGACTTCAGACTAGACCTTGCCCCTTGGCTGGAGCTGGAACTCAGAAGGAGTTCAACATCTTGGTTGAAGTGGGAACTCAGAATAGACTCAGCATCTTGCTTGAGACTGCAATCTGATCCGGCCTCAGCCTCTTGGCCGGAACTGCCACTCAATTCGGACTCAGCCTCTTGGCTGAACTCGGTACTCAGCATAGACTCAGCATCTCGGCTGGCACTGGAACTCGCTCCGGACTCAGCATCTTGGCCGGAACTGCAACTTGACCCGGACTCAGCCTCTTGACCGGGACTGCAACTTGACCCAGACTCAGCATCTTGCCTGGGACTGGAACTCCAACTTGACCCGGACTCAGCATCTTGCCTGGGACTGGAAATCCAACTTGACCCGGACTCAGCATCTTGGCCGGGACGGCAACTCTCACCGGACTCAGCATCTTGGCCGGGACTGTAACTTGACCCGGACTCTGCATCTTGCCCGGGACTGTAACTCAATTCTGATTCGGCATCTCGGCTGAACTCTGCACTCGGTGCAGACTCAGCACTCATCGTGGACTCGTCATCTTGGCTGGGCTCTGCACTCGGTGTAGACTCAGCACTCATCGTGGACTCGTCATCTTGGCTGGGCTCTGCACTCGGTGTAGACTCAGCACTCATCGTGGACTCAGTATCTCGGCTGGCCTCCACACTCAGTGCAGACTCAGCACTCATCATGGACTCATCACTCGGTGTAGACTCAGCATCCTGGCTGGGACTGCAACTCGATCCATACTCAGCATCTTGACTGGAACTACAACTCGATCCAGACTCAGCATCTTGACTGGAACTACAACTCGATCCAGACTCAGCAACTTGACTGGAACTGCAACTCAATCCAGACTCAGCAACTTGACTGGAACTGCAACTCAATCCAGACTCAGCATCTTGACTGGAACTCCAACTCGATCCAGACTCAGCATCTTGACTGGAACTCCAACTCGATCCAGACTCAGCATCTTGACTGGAACTGCAACTCGATCCAGACTCAGTATTCATCATGGACTCATCACTCGGTGTAGACTCAGCATCCTGGCTAGGACTGCAACTCGATCCATACTCAGCGTCTTGACTGCCAATGCTGCAACTCGCTCCGGACTCAGCATCTCGGCTGTCACTGCTGCATCTCGCTCCGGACTCAGCATCTAGGCTGTCACTGCTGCCACTCGCTCCCGACTCAGCATCTCGGCTGCCACTGCTGCCACTCGATCCGGACTCAGCATCTTGGCAGGCAAAGCCCTTCAGGATGGACTCAGAAGTTTGGCGGGAGAAATCAGGAAGCCACCTTCTTTCAGCTTGGGCTTCAGGAGTATCCCGCAGGGCTGGATCCGAGAGAAGCTGGAAGCGGTAAAAGAACAGCTTGGTAGAGGGATCAATAGCAGAAACTGGGTTTTCTTCAAACCCAAGCCAGGAGACACGCCTTCTTTCCGCTGCAGCTTCAGGAGTATTCTTCAGGGCTGGATCAGACAAAAGTGCAACCCGGTAATCCTGGAGTGTCAGAAACGGATCCAGATCAAAAATGGGGTTGGAACTGGGATCCAAACTGGTACTAGGAGGCCTGGTTTGAAGCGCCACTTGAACTGGACTCCGAGGCTTGCGTGGAGGCACCATCTGGACTGGCACCGGAGGCTCGGTGAGAAGCCCCTCTCGGACTGGAATCGGAGGCTCGGCCAGCAGCGTCCCACAGACTGCACTCTGAAGCTTGGCTGGACGTGCTGCTCGGACTGGATTCAGAGGCTTGTCTAGGCGCGCTGCTTGAACGGGACTGGACCCCTGCTGGGCCCAGAGCGTGGAATTCCCAAGACGTCTCCTCTCAGCGACAGCTTCAGGAGTATCCCACAAAGCTGGATTCAAGACCAGGCTGCGGCGATATTCAGCGAGCATGATGAAAGGGTCCATATCTGAAACTGGGTTTTCAGCGATTCCAAGCCACCGGACACGTTTTCTCTCAGCTGCCGCTTCAGGGGTCTTCTTCAAAACAGGATGAGACAAAAGTTTCCCACGATACTGACGAAGAGTCATAGAAGGATCAAGAACAATGATGGAGCTGGACCCCAGCTGGGTCAGCTGGGCGGGGGTTCTTGCCGGGCTCATGGCCTTTGCAATCTGTCAGGTTCTCAGGTTCAGAGCCCGCGGGGCCGGGCTCTGGAGCAAACGTGAGCCCTTGGGCTGCTGACGAGGAGCGACAGCAGCAGGCAAAACCCACCAACCAACACTGGGTAAGCACACCGGCAGGGACTGCAGGCACTGCCCAGCGAACCGGAACACCTGGACTGGAGGACACAGGACTGGAACACTGGACTGCAATCCCCCGGACTGGAACACACACAGGACCGGAACACACTGGACTGGAGCTCACCAGACTGGAACACACACCGGACTGGAGCACACTGGACTGGTCCCCCGGACTGGAGGACACAGGACTGGAACACGGGACTGGAGCACGCTGGACTGGTCCGCACAGCTTCACCTGTGCTTAGCTACTAAGCCCCCCAGGAGTTGAGCTTCTGGGTTCGAGTAGCCGACAGGACTTACTGGATACCGGGTGACATAGGGACCAGGACTGGAAACAGAAGTGCTCCTAAACCTAAACTGATCTACTTGCTCCCAAGCCCTAAACCAGCAGGAGTGTTCCTAACAGTAAACTGACAAAAGGACTTCCTAAGCCCTATACTAAACAGGAGCTCCTAATCCCCGCTCAAGAAAGGAACTTCCTAAGCCCTAAACTAACAGAGCAGGGAACTAAACACAAAGCTAACACAGGTGCTACTAAGCACCAAGCTACAAGCAGAGCTTTACACTAATAAGCTGAACACAGAACTAACCACCTACCTAAGCACTGCTCTAGCAAGCTAGATACAACTAACAAGGTGCTTCCCAAGCACTACTCTGGCAAGCAACCAGAAGAGCTCCTAGCACTAAAAGGGAAGACAGGGGAGCCACAATGAAAAAGAAGGGAAGCTAACACATAAGCCAAAAGTGATTCTAAATCACCAAACACCAACAGCAAAGACTGCAATGCTCCCAATAGCACAATCCCAGAAGTACTTCTAACAGCAAACTCTGCAGTGTTCCTAACAACACCAAACCCTGAAGTACTTCTATCAACAACAGAGCTTCCAAAGCCCTACACACAGCAATGCTTCCAAAACCAAGAGGGAAAAGCAGGGGGACCAAACACACAAACATCAGTGCACACTGCACTAACACTAACCTGGACCTTAGCAAAAGCAAGCATGAAAACTAGACACAGCGTCAGAAGTGCACACTGCACCACCCTACCTAAAGCAAACACCACCGTTGCAAAGGCCCTGAAGGAAACAACACCACTTCCTTATCAAGGCCCTCCCTGATGATGTCACACTCCCTAGACCTAGGCAAAAGCACACTGACCCAGAGAGGCCCAACCCACACCAATGCAAAACCGTGAAACACTTGAAGCCAGTACACCCAAAGAGAGTTAGAGCAACTCAGACTACCCACACAGGTGCAGTATAATGAAACAATTAGAGCCCTGCTGCTGGAAGCTGCCAGCACAGAGAGACAGAGAAAGAAACAGAAGCCAGCTAAGAAGCTGACCCCCAGGAAAGAGGTAAGTTTGAGAGGGGTTCAGACCCCAATCATAACACATAGGGATTACTATACCAGATCAGAGCAAGGTCCATCAAGCTCAGTGTTCTGTTTTCATCAGTGGTCAATCAAGGTCACAAGTACCTGACAGGATCACTAAATATAAATAGATTCCATGCTGCTTATTCACAATGGTAAGCAATGGCTTTCTCCAGGTCTATGCCTTTCAGTCCAGGAACTTGTTCAAGCCTTTGTAAAAACCAACTACTCTAACAGCGTTTATCACATTGACTGGCAACAATTTTCAAAAGCTTAGGGGTCCTTTTACAAAGGCATGCCAAAAACTGGCCTGCGGCAGTGTGGGTGCACATTTTTGGCTTGGGCTGGACCCTTATTGTACTACGTCTAGAAAAAGGGATTATTTTAATGGGTTGGAAAATAGATGTGCGGTAAAATGAAAACCAGCACGTGTCCATTTTCAGCCTGAGACCTTCCTGCCACCCGTTGACTTAGCAGTAAGGTCTCACACACTACCAGGGTGGTAAGCATGCAGCACGTGCCAGCTGCCATTTGCAGCCAGGTAGGCACCCAGTGGTAGAAAATAGAAAATATTTTCTACTACATGATTTTGGTGCATGATAATTTTGGAATTACTGCCCAGAATACGCGGTAGCCTGGCAGTAATGCCAATTTAGCATGCGCTGGACATGAATAGGCCCTTATCTGCTTTTGTAAAAGGGCCCCTTAACTAAGTAAATAAAATATATATATATTTTTTCTTCAATTTGTCTTAAATGTGCTACTTACTAACATCAGAGTGTGACCTTTAGGGCCCTGTTTACTAAGGTGCGCTAAGGGTGCGCTAGCATTTTTAGCACGCACTAAACACTAACGACACCCATAAGAATATATGGGTGCTTCTAGCGTTTAATGCACACTAATTGTAGCATTCGCTAAAAATGCTAGTGTGCCTTGGTAACGGGGTTCTATGTCTTTGTACTTTTCGAAAAAGTAAACAACTGGCTCTACATTGGCTGCCTATAATCATCTTATCAATTTTTAAGGTAGTGATTAGTTTCTATGTAGCTCCGTGTATCTTTTGTTATGTCTATTCCAGGACAATTATTGCTTAGCACAGGCAAGGTCAGGATCCAGGTTGCACATGAGTGGCAATAGTAGATGGCTAGCATTAAGGGCTGGATTCTAAAAAGTTGTCCACGATTGAGCTGGGGAGGCTTAGCCTCCCCAAGCCTCTTATACGGGGCGCCTATGGGCAAGATTCCAGTTGGATAATATCTTGGCAGAAGAGATGGCCAGAGAATTTCTCAGATTGTGATATACTTCTCAGTCTCCTGAAGCAAATATCTACATGTTTGACATCACAGAGCTACAAACAACAGGGGCATAGGAGCCAACTTTTCAGAATTATTGGGGGTGCTAAGCCCAGTGGAAATAACCCTTCCTTGGCCACATACCATGAAATTTCTCAATATTGGGAGTGCTCAAGCACCTACAGCACCCACAGAGTCGGCTCCTATGAACAGGGATGATTATAACCAATTTGATGAATCCCAGGGACAATCAGAGTTTCAAAGTAGATTTCTACATAATTTTGAAGCGCAGGCCATGCCAGGCAGGAATGAGCAGGCATGGCTCCTGTCCATTTTCCCTAGACCACCAGGGAACTGCAAAGATAGGTATGAGGGAGGGGGGTACGCTAAAGGAGTGAGGTACTGGAGCCAGCTTAGTAATTCTTCAAGGGGTGTGGGGGATATTGGAAGGGGAGATCAGTGCCTGGCCAGAATTATTTATGTGGGTCCCACCCGATATTCAGCCAGGACCCACATAAGTGTCTTATGTGGATCCCGCCTGAGTGTCGGCCAGGACCTGAATAAGACCCAGCAGGTAGCACCTAAATAATTAGCCCCGGATATTCAATGCCAGGGCCTGGACATGGCTCAGCATTAAATGTCTGGGGCTAATTCTGCCCCTGGCAGTTATCATTTAAAAAAATTTCTGACTGTCCTGGGCTGGATATCAACCAATAAGTAGGCAGCATATGACCAATTTCCAAATCATTTCACTGAGTATGGTAGACTGGAAGGACAGCTGCTCTCGGAAGTAGACCCCAATGTCCAACCAGTCCAGATGCCTTTGCGACATTTACCAGTCCTTAACAAGGAGAAAGGTAGAGAAGAAAGTTACGAGAGTTAGAGAATCGCAGAATTCTGATTAAGATGCAGGAGCCATATAAGTGGCTATCAGCACTGCTGGTGGTCAGAAAAATTAGCAGGAAAATCAGAATATGCTTAAAACCATTCAACCAAATTCTCAGTCGAAATCATTATACCATGCTAATTCTGGAAGATATTCTCCCAGATTTATGTAACACTAAGGTTTTTTTCCTATCTTGATGCCAAGAGTAGGTTCTGGCATGTGATTCTAGATTTTTATTTTGTTACCTTTGTACCCCGCACTTTCCCACTCATGGCAGGCTCAAAGCGGCTTACATGGGGCAATGGAGGGTTAAGTGACTTGCCCAGAGTCACCCAGAGCTGCCTGTGCCTGAAGTGGGAATCAAACTCAGTTCCTCAGGACCAAAGTCCACCACCTTAACCACTAGGCCATTTGGGAAATATAGATGGCACAGACTTCTATGGCCTAGTGGTTAGGGTGGTGGACTTTGGTCCTGGGGAACTGAGGATCTGAGTTTGATTCCCACTTCAGGCACAGGCAGCTCCTTGTGACTCTGGGCAAAGTCACTTAACCCTCCATTGCCCCATGTAAGCCGCATTGAGCCTGCCATGAGTGGGAAAGTGTGGGGTACAAATGTAACAAAATAAAATATACATGGCACCAGAAGAAGTTCAGAGGTATGTCTAGCTTGAGAAGGGTGGCCTGTATTGCAGATGACCAGCTGGTATATGGCTGTGGAAATGCCATTGAGCAGGCTCAAAGGGACATGCTCATAACCTCAAAGCTGCCTTATCCAGATGCAGACAAAATTATATTCATTTAAACCAAGAGAAGTTGCGCTTGAACTGCAAGTCTATTCAATTTATAGGACAGTCAGATCCCTTGAAGACTGAAGTGATAAACAATATGTCTGTGCCCATCAGTAAATATGGGATCTTGAGATTACTTAGGGTGGGGACATATCTAGCAAAATTTGTACCTGGATTCTCTGAAATATGTTCACTTATTAGAAAGCTGCTCAAGCAGGAAAACAAGTTCATTTGGCGACCTAGAAACATGGCGCAGTGCTGAACTTGTGGTCCAATGTGAATCTAGCTATCATGGTCTAGGGGCCTGCCTTTTGCAAAATGGAAAACATCTTGCATATGCATCCCAAGCATAGACAAAGGTGGAACAAAACTATGTCCAAATTGAGAAAGAACTCATAGTTAATATACTGGAGCATTTTCATACTGATATCTACACTAGAAAAGTGACTGTTCAAACTGATCATAAGTCACTGGTCTACATCTTCATGAAACTACTAGCCACTGTACCTAGACCACTACAGAGAATGATACTTCTTTGCCTTCAGACATACCTTTGAATTAAAAGTGTATATTGAAAAAACTCAAAATTGTTCAGAATGGAGCTTCACGTTTAATTTTCTCCTTGAAACCATCTGACAGTATATCCCTGTTCTATTTAAAAATCCATTGACTTCCTATTCAGGCCAGGGTCTATTTAAAATTTTGTTGTTTGTTGTATAACATGATTTATGGTCACCTTTATATCTATTGGACCAGTTGGTGACTTATGTATTTGTATCTGTAATGTATTCTTTTGTTTGTTGTATGTTTGATTAGCTTTGTAATCCCTGGTAACTTTCCAGCTTCTTGTTTCCACATAGAACCGCAAGGTTGACTGCGGAATAGAAATTCTATTATTATTATTATTATGTACCAGGAAACAAAGTGGTCATTGCTGACACACTATGCCAAGCTTTTCCTCTAACAGCCCAGCGCAGATCACAGTCAGAGATTTTTACAGAAGATTTGGCATTAGTGATCAATGAGGCATCTCACTTAGAAATAGCACTGATCGCAGCACCTGAAGCAATAGATACTATTTGGCAAGCTGGAGAATGTGATGAGATTTACCAGGCCGTGAAACAGCAGATCTGGAGAGGATGACCCACAAATGATGAGATACTGCTGCCAGAGACCGGATATTTCCACAGCTTCTGTGATGAATTGACTGTTGCACAGGGCTTGATTTTCAAAAGATAATGACTGCATGTTCCAGCCTGAACCAGGCAAAGATGCTCGAAAGAATTTATTTACGTCATATTGGTGTCAGATGCGTTTGATGTGCAAGAGAGGTTTTTTTCTGGTCATCCTTGAATCATAAAATTGAGAACTTTGTCCAGAGGTGCCATATATGTGCTAAGATACAGTTGCAAACTGCCTAAGAACCTTTATGCCTTTTACCTGGTGCCTACAAGGCCATGGCAAAAGGTGGGAATCAACATATTTGAATTCAAGGAAGTTGAGTACTTCCTAGTAGTGGACTACTTGAGCAATTACTTTAAAATTGATCCCCCGGATAAAAAGAAGTGCATAGATTCCATATATTGACTAAAAAAGCCTTTTTTGTGTCATGTTACTCCAGAAGAGGTGTTTAGTGACATCTTTCCATTCAACTACAGAGAGTTTTCAGAATTTGTATGACTATGAATTTCAATAGATAATGTCTTCCCCCAGATACACTCAATCATATGGGAAAGCAGAAAATGTTGTCTGAACAGCAAAGCAAATTTTAAAGAAAGCCTCTAAAGCACAAGTCAATTCATTCCTATATCTGCTATATTGGAGGAATACCCCATCAGAAGCGGTTGAAGAATTTCCAGCTCAAATCATGTTCCGTTGACAAACCCAGACTCTTTTGCCTACTATGAAAGCTTTGCTGGAAACTCCATCAGCACAGACAATTCATCATTGCCTAGAGGCAGCTAAAGATAAACAGGCCTACTTTCACAATAGGAGGGCAGGGAAAGACCAGTACCAGTAAAAAAGAAGGCCAGACTATATGGGTCAAATTTGATAACAACAACTGGAGAAAGACAGAGGTCACTAAACAGCTCCCATAATGTTTGTTCTTGGTCAACTCTTTTAGATCAGAGAGAAGAATGTCCAGACATATTTAACTGAGTCATGCGTCCCCAGTTGTAGTGAAAGATCTGTATTGTGATACCGAAGTAGGGGAACTTTCAGTTGCCATTGAAGAGGTACCAGACAACCTGATTATGTATGTTTCCACTTGTGATTTGCCGTGAACCGTGGAATGAGCAGAATATAAATATTTTAAATAAAAAATTATATGAACATATTTGTGCCACTACATGAATATTTTATAAAGAAAAGTAAATGACTATTTTACTTTGTATAATAGGATCTAGATAGGCACCTAACATTTATAGAGTTGCCCTCATAGAGGGTAATTCTATAACTGTGCATCTATTTTTAGGTGCCAAGAACATGCCTATTTAGAGCCTACTTTTCTTTACAGAGTACTAGCATAGCAAATTGAATATGCACCTATACTTAAGGCATGAGCACTTACACCTGCCATAGAGCAGATGTAAATGTATGCACCTAGATTGTGAAAGTATGCACATAAATAAGAGAGTAACCCACCCAAGGCACGCACATATCTACAGCTCAGCTTCACGCCAGGGTTTCACACAAAGAAATCCTAGTTTTCTTTTCTCTCTGCCACACACACAACTCCACTGTCAATATCACACGAGCTGGGTGTGGGCTGAGGCCAGACTTACTCCAGTAGGCTGAGGGTACTGTTCCTCTAGGCACTCTTTCGTTCTCTTGCACACCAAAGGCTAGTCAGCAGTTCCAGCTGCAGAAAACTTTAACTTGGTTTACTAACAGTAACTTGCCAATAGTTCATAAACTTGTCGACTCGGTCTGTACAATTCAGAGTATTTTTCCTTCAGTTGGTCAGCACAGTGCAAAACAAAATAGTCAATGACATCAGTCCAGAATTGTCTCCAAATACAACTGTTGCAGTTTCTCTAATTACCATTGAGTTCCCTTTTTCACTCCTCTGATCATAACTGGAGAAATGGAGCAGGGTAACCATCCACACCATATCCCCTTTAATCCTTGATCATTTGTCCACAATTTCTTCAGTTTCTCTTTCCCATCCTGGAACAGAGTCCAGTCACTCATGCAATACAAGTCCTGTCAGAAGTGAGGCTCACCTGCTCCCACTTCTTCCACCTGAGGTGATTATCCCCAGGCAGTGGCGTTCCAAGGGCGGGGCGGTGGGAGCAAGTGTAACAGTTAATGCTCCGCTCCTGCCCCGTCCTGTTTTTTATTCATGCTGCTGGCGCCACAGTCCCCAGTCTCCACCTGCCTACTCTCAGCTCCCTTGAAAGCCCCTTCTCTTTGCCACCCGGCCCCCTGCAAAGCATTTTAAAAACATCTGAATCGGCAGCGCCAGCGTGCAGAGCCTCGTGTCCGCCTGTGAAAGAAGCAGATCACCTCGGGCCTTCCCTCACTGTGTCCCGCCCTCGTGGAAATAGGAGATTACATCAGAGGAGGGTGGGACACAGTGATGGAATATCCGAGGTGATCTGCTTCTTTCACAGGTGGACGCGAGGTGCTGCACGCTGGTGTTGCACTGCCGATCCAGATGTTTTTAAAATGCTTTGCAGGGGACTATGTGGCAGAGAGATCTGTTCACATACACACATACATGACTAGAATACTGGCATTTACATGCATACCTGACTCCTAAATCTGGGTGTTCCTTATAGAATTAACTCTTTAATGCCACTACACAAATCATTTTGCCTGAATAGGGAAAGTGGTTTTGTGGACCAAGTTAGGAAGGTGCATGCCCATATGCATGTATTATTGCATTTCCAAATATATGCACATACATTTACATGGATTAAGCATCCACACAAAGCAAGTATAAATATGTGCACTTGTGTTTTCCCATTCAATTATCAAAGGAGACATTTTCCCTTTGAAAATGCGTAACTAAAGCTGTCTGCAGGTTATACATGTGTGCAATTTGGAAAATTGCTCTTTTCAAGAGTAGGATGGAGGTTTCTGACAGTGAGAGGGCTAGCTGGCTTGTGTTATCATATATTATAGTTTAATATATGTACCAGCATCCCTGTGTGGTGACACAGAATTCCATTATGAATACATACATTGAATAGAAATTCTGTTTAAAATTTATTTTGGATATAATTTAACTCTGCTTAACTACTGCTTCTGAGCAGATCTCATTGTCCCCAAAGAACCAACTGATCATTCTCCATGTAGAAACAACAGGCAAGTTCCCTTGAACTGTGAATGTTTGTTGAAATAATTTACATCTGAATGTGTCGTGTGTGCGCTTACCGAAATCAAGCAGCATAATAGCGATTTTAACTGCTGAGGCTTTGTATTTCTAGAAATAAAGCAGGTACATTGCAAAATACAATAAACTTCTCAGCACTACAGTTTCACTTTTCCATTACTTTATAGATATACAAAAGCACACTTATCCTTAAGAGGCAACCATTTAATCATAAATCCCAAGTCTTTAATAGAAGAGGCAATTAACTAGCTAGTCACTCATACAAGGACTAACACCAGCTGTTAGTTACTGTAGCAGAACCTGCTTATCCACTCCTACTCCAGCTGAGAGCATTTTTCTTCTCCTTTTCAGACTCCATGTGCAACTCTTCCTTAAGTTAGTCACACATCTCTATTTCCTGGTATGTTGTCTTATACTGTCTATTAAGGTGTTTTATTTATTATTATTTATTTATTTGGATTTTGCTTGCACCTTTTTCAGTAGTAACTGAAGGTGAGTTACACTGGGCATTTCCCCTGTCCCTGGAGGGCTCACAATCTAAGTTTGTACCTGAAGAGATAGAGGGTTAAGTGACTTGCCCAAGATCACAAGGAGCAGCAGTGGGATTTGAACTGGCCACCTCTGGATGCCAAGACAGGTGCTCTATCCACTAGGCCACTCCTCCATAGTATAATCCTAATAAATAAATAAATAGATAAAGATGTGAATGTTGAGCTAAGTGCTACAGAACAGAAGCACAACCCTGGCCTTCAAAGGATGCAGACAGGTCTGGTTTTCTGAATAATAAATTAGATTCACAACAGAGAGGGAGATCACCAGGACAGGGCCAGATTAAGTCCAACTGATGACCTAAGCACAGTCCAACAATGGTGCCTGTCAGTCCTTCCACTGCTTAACTGAAAAGACATTAAGACTCAATAAGTACTGAGAAATATTAGATAATGGGTATGGCAGATGGTAGTGAAAAACTTAAGAGCACAATAGCTAGGGAAGAAACCTCTGTGGTGCCCCCTTTCCCTTGGTACCCTAAACATGTGCTTATTTTGCTTAATGGTTGATTCAGAGCTTTACCAAGAGCAAACACTATTGAAAGAAAACACAAGGAACAGTCCACAGAAAGCAAGTTTAAGGATCAAGCAACCGTTTCTTGACCTGACACAGACCATGTTTCAGCCTCTAACTTTGTCAAGGGTCAAGGATATGAGCATGATAAGTAATACCTAAAATTCAGTAGTGTTTTACTACAGTGTCTACTGTAGAGGTCCAAGCTGCTCTCCATAAAGAATCCTGATATGGTTTTGCTGTGCAGTCTGCTGAATTTTAGATATTACGTACCACACTCATATCCCATGAGATGACCATATCTAAGCCCTGATGCAGACAGAGGCCAAAATTCAGTACATAAGTACATAAATATTGCCACACTGGGAAAGACCAAAGGTGTCACGTTTGTGACCATATTCCATGCTGGGCTTGCTTTGGGGTAGCTCCAGTCAAGTCTGGCCGGCTGGAAAATCCTGAAGCCTGGGGGAAAATCCTGAGTCCCATTCCAGTCAAGCCAGATCCGGTCCAGGATCCTGTTCTTGCCAAGCCATGCTCTGCTGTCAAGCCTCACCCTTCTTCATGACCTCAGCTGGGAGTGCCTTTATCAAGCACCTGGGAACTTTCTGGTTTGCTTTTGCAACGGAGGTCCTCAGAGGAGTTTTCCTTTGATGAGAGTTAGTTGCAGTGCTTCTTCCTGTTTTCAGCTTTGACCCTGCTAGCCTTTTGGATTATTCTACTGTCTGCTGCTTGCCTAGAGACCCGGCTTGCTTCTGGACTTTTCTACTGTCGGCTGCCTGCCTAGAGACCCGGCTTGGTTTTGGATTATTCTACTATCTGCTGCTTGCCTAGAGACCCGGCTTGCTTCTGGACTTTTCTACTGTCTGCTGCCTGTCTGGAGACCCCAGCGTGTATTGCCTCAGCTGCAGTTCCTGTCCGGTGGTTCCTGGCCTGGGATTGACGGTACGTCTATTTACCTTGTCTTGTGTTTGGGTGATTCTCCTGCTGCTGTCGCTCTGCGGCAGTGGTCCAAGGGCTCACTACCCAGAGGTTCTGTGAGAAACCTGACAAAAGGTCGATCAAGCCCAGCATCCTGTTTCCAACAGCAACCAAACCAGGTCACAAATACCTGGCAAGATCCCGAAAAAAGCTCAATACATTTTATGTTGCTTATCCCAAAAATAAGCAGTGGATTTTCCCCAAGTCCAATTTAATAATGTTTTATGGACTTTTCTAAGAAGCTGTCCAAACCTTTTTAAAACCCCGCTAAGCTAACTGCCTTTACCACATTCTCTGGCAACGAATTCCAGAGTTTAATTACACATTGAGTGAAGAAACATTTTCTCCAATTCGTTTTAAATTTACTACTTTGTAGCTTCATTGCATTCCCCCTAGTTCTAATATTTTTGGAAAGAGTAAACAAATGATTCACGTCTACCTGTTCCACTCCACTGATTATTTTATAGACCTCTATCATATCTCCCCTCAGCCATCTTTTCTCCAAGCTGAAGAGCCCTAGCTGCTTCAGCCTTTCCTCATAGGGAAGTCATCCCATCCCTTTTATCATTTTCATTGCTCTTCTCTGTAACTTTTCTAATTCCATAATATCCTTTTTGAGATGCAGCGACCAGAATTGGACACAATATTAAATTATAATTGGGCTAGTTTTCAATCATGCTCTCATTGATGCAAAGTTCATGGGGCCGATATTCAGACCACGGGAGTTAGATCGGCTAGCTCCTGCATTTGGCGCTAATTCATTTTTGGTGACCAGCATTGAATATCTGGTTTATTTTGGCTGGTTTGAAGATAACCGGCTATGTTACTATTCAGACTTAGGGGCCCTTTTAATAAGCCGTGTAAGCATCTACATGCACCCAACGCGCACCAGAATGGAGTTACCGCTCGGCTACAGCGTGGCTCTTGCAGTAATTTCATTTTTGGTGCGTGTACGATACACGTGTCCGAAAAATAATTTGACACGCATAGGTCGTTACCGCCTGGTTACCATGTGAGACTTTACCGCTATGTCAATGGCTGGCGGTAAGGTGTCAGACCCAAAATGGATGCGCGCCAATTTTGATTTTGCCACACGTCATTTTTGGCAAAAATTTAAAAAGGCGTTTTTTGCAGATGTGCTGAAAAATGGATCTGCATGCGCCCAAAACACACGCCTACACTACTGCAGGCCATTTTTCAGTGCACCTTAGTAAAAGGACCCCTTAGCCAGTTACCTTCAAACCGTCCAAAGATATTCCAGGTTTTCAAGCAGTCAATTATGTTCGCTAAACCCAGTTTAAAAATCGGCAGATAGCCGGTTATATCACATGATATAATGGACTATCTGCTAGCTACTAACCAGGAATATTCAGCAGGGGATAGACCATTATCCCCCCTCCCCTCGAATATCAGCAGATAGCTGCTTAAGTGCTTTTTAACCAGTCAGCAACCGTTCTGGCTGGTTAAATAGTGTTAAATATCAGGCAGCATGGGTATTGGGCCATGTATTTTCAGAAAATGTGTTGGTAAATTTGGGTCATTTCATTAAATGGCCCAATGCTGTTCATGTATATGTGGAAAAAACTTCAGGAAAAACTCAGGTACCAGAAATACAGGGTAAGAGCTCCTGTATCTCAATCACTGGCAAAAAAAAAAAAAAACACCTTTCATAGAACATGAAGAGACAGTCCCTGCTCGACAGAGCTTACAATCTAATTAGGACAAACAAACAGGACAAACAAGAGATAAGAGAATATTAAAGTGAGGATGATAAAATAAGGGTTATGAACAAGTGAATAAGGGTTAAGAGTTAAAAGCTGCATCAAAAAGGTGGGCTTTTAGCTTAGATTTGAAGACTGCCAGAGATGGAGCTTGATGTACCAGCTCAAGAAGTCTATTCCAGGCATATGGTGAAGCAAGATAAAAGGAATGGAGTCTGGAGTTAGCAGTGGAGGAGAAGGGTGCAGATAAGAGAGATTTACCCAGTAAACGGAGTTCCCGGGGAGGAATGTAGGGGGAGATGAGAGTGGAGAGATACTGAGGAGCTGCAGAGTGAATGCACGTATAGGTCAATAAATGGTGCAGTTTATAGAATAGCGCTTAGCACGCATTTTTTATGGTGCCCAAAATTGGGTGGCATTACAGAACATAGTCCCTAGTGATATTAATAATTAGTAACATATTTCAATTGCCCCATTTGAAAGTTACGCTCCCTCAATGTGGTTAAAAAAAAGTGTTTAAGAAAAAGGTAAGTATAGGCTAAGAAAAGAAAAATATACCTGATGATTTAATTTAACAATTTTTAAAGTATTTTTGGACATGCCCGTTCTCAGTGGTTTTTGAACCTTGTCCCCGATAGGTGTCATATATATCTAGCAATACAGTAAGGAAGTAGATCCTGTCATTGCCATTAGTATTTTTTTCTTCTCTCAAAATACCAAATTTGGTCATTGCAGTGACAGTCCTTAGCTGGAGGTCATGCACCAGGTCTCCTTTGGGATCCCTGAAATCAAGATCCTTGAATCCTGATACTAAATATCACCCTTAGTTAATGACCCCAACTCCCTCCTTAAGGGAGACTGTGAATACTGTCTTCATATCATCCCCTGTCCCATCTGCCCTGGACAGAGACCAAAGAGATTATTAAACCAAGAACCACCTGATCCATCAGACCAGCCACAACAATCCCATTTAATATCTTGCTGTTCAATCAATTTGCTTGTGTGGATATATGGGCATTTGTCCATTTGCTGGGCTTGTGAAAGACAAACAGCAAGAATACCATATTCAATGGGATCACCTAATACCAATATTGCTACAGATGATAATATTCTGTCTCTGAGGCAATGACCTAAAAGCATGCACATTCTGGAACTCAAGCAAAAGTTGCTGATTATTGAAGAAATACTTATCAATCATTGCCTTATTCCCATATGGGAGTACTGTCTAGACTCCTGTAATCTCTATAAGTGTGGCTTAAGACAGTATCTATTTCAGCAGTTGCTGAAACAAGTTGAACGCACAAGTTTATATGCAACACAAGCAGTTAGCTTCCACTGTAGTTTATCACCAAGGATTCATGGGGATTCCATCTCTCTGGAATTATGTTCAGTCACATCAATATTCAAATGCCACAGTCAATGGGCTTTTGTTTAAATGCTAGCCATGCTGTTTAAATCTACTCATTATTTTCAGCACTGCTGCCTGGATAGTGAATGGCTCTAAATATACACTGAGTGGTGGCTGCCTCTGGCTCTATGGGTAGCAATGATATTCAGTTGCTATCCGTACAGCTATGTTCCTTAAGCAAGGACAGCTTTTTCTCTAGCTTACAATAAACAGCATAGCTACACTGATAGCAGCTAAATATCACCAGCTATGTTCAAAGTTAGGTGGCATACCCATACTCTGCCCTCTTTCCACTTTGGCATGATCCAGATAGTTATAAAATATACTCTGACTTATTCTAATGAAGTGTTAAAGGTGCTCAGAGTGAATCTGCAGTACCCAGCGAGGAATACAGCTTATTCATACCATCATGTGAAAACAATGCACGGCCACTTGAACTTCAGGAAATCACTAAAAACCAACCTCTTCAAAATGGCCTACCCCAACGACCCCATGTAAACCTCTTCACTGAGCAACACAGCATGACTATAATCGTACTGGACAACACGCAATCTTTATCCCTTACGACCCTCTACTTATAACTCATATGATCACTATACAACCTTGTATCTGTTGTCAACTGACTGGGCAAACGCCTTGATGGTACTATGTAAGCCACATTGAACCAAATAGGTGGGAAAATGCAGGGTACAAATGCAATAAATAAATAAATAAATAAATAAATAAATCATAGCACTGCAAAAGTTTTTACATTGGGCTCTTCATAAACTCTTGCCAACTTCACAAAAAATGACTCTTATCTGAGTCCCGTAACCAGAGTGACCCCCGGATTCTATATAGCACAACTAGGACCCGTGCCAAAATCCACGCAGATTCTATAACAATGCGCACAACTTGACAAGCTTAATAAGCTAATGAGCGCTGATGACAGCACTTAACAAGCAATGATGAGCACTAATTGGCAATAATTATAATTTACACGCTCAACTTGCTAAGCGCATTCTTTAATGAAGTGTGCCGAACTTCTGATGCATGCAGGCAAAAAGGGATGTGGTTATGGGCAGGGAAATGGGTATTTTGTGGGCATTCCAAAATTTACATGAGCAGTTATAGAATATGGCCCAGTGTGCGTAAATCTACGTGCCAGGATTTATGCCATATTTTCATTGGTGTAAATGGATACATGTAGTATTAGGTGCTGAGTTATCAACTAAGCATATTATATACACAGCGCCTAGGCACTGCTTATAGAATATGCTTAGTCGACACTGATTTCTGTGCCACTTTCTTAGGCACCATATATAGAATCTCTCCCTGATTGCTTTAAATTCTCCAATCTCCAGCTGGGTCCACCAAAATAAATCATGCTAATTGTGCAGAAGTCGCTTTCTTTAATGGAGAATGGGACTAAGATTATGAATAAACTGTATTCCCTGCTGGGGATTCATTCTGAGCACCTTTAACACTTTATTAGAATAAGTCAGAGTACAGTTTTATAAACTATCCAGATTTTCAGTGGCACTAAAGAGGCAAACTCTATAACAGGATACCTCCATTCAGAGTTCATATTTGCATGGGTGGTGAGCTTATTCTATAAGAACACATACTTGGGTAAGTAATTCTTATACAATACCAGTGTAAACCAGCATTGGTGGTCTAAATTAGGGTGCACACTTTCATGCCAGATCTTTGACTGGCATAAATATGTGAACCTAAGTGCAGTATTTACACATGTAACTTAAAATGTTCTGTAAGTAGCCCTTGTACCTCTTTATTTAGGAGACACTAAGAGCTCCTGCGTTAAGCACACATAAACCAGTTAGTAAGTGATAATGTCAGCACACGAACTGGTTTATGCTTCCACGCCCATTCTTTGACCATTCTTCCCCAATGACATGTCCCTGACAAAACTTTTTTTTAATAAATAGTGTGTGATTACCATGAGCTAATGATAAACTAACATAGATAATGCATCCTACATTAGACCCTTTTTGGCTGTTTTAAGCACATGTTAGCACTTAACGTGGCTTTGTAAAAGGGCCTCAAAGTGACTTCTTAGTTAATCAGGGGAGCTGACACAGCCATTAGGTGATCTGAACCTCAAGGATAATATTTTTAAATACTCTTCATGCCTCATGCAGACTTCTAACTCTTCTAGCTGTTCCTTATAGTTTCCTGCTAATTAATCGCCTCATTTTATCATAGTGTCCATTCTTTAAGTATTTTAAACATAACATAATTTATTTTTATAGCCTGCAATACCTTGCAGTTCAATGCAGATTACAAAACAAGAAGCTGGACAATCCAGGAACCCATAATTTAATGGCAATCAAATAAACATAATCAGCTAAAATTAATGCATTCAATTCCTAACAAATTTTGGAAACAAGGATGTTTTCAGCAAATGTCTAAAATTTACATACCCCTATGTCTGTAATATCAAAGAAGAAACCTTTCTTACCTAATTTAGCTGCTTGAAAAGAGAACAAAGAATCAATACATCTCTTTCTTCTTTTACCTTTCACAGATTAATAGGTAAACAGATTAGTTAATCGAGAAGGCCTAATTGAATTAGATAAAACAAAACACTGTATCAAATAGAAAGGTGCCAATCCATAAGAAACCTTACACAATAAACAAGAGAATTTAAAAAGGATTCTAGCAAATATTGACAACCAATGAACCTTGGCACAATAAGCAGAAAACCGGTCCGACCATCTCAAGGAGAAAATCAGTCCCAGTGCTGTGTTCTGAGTCGTCTGCAACTTACTAAGCAATGACTGAGAGCAACTCAAATAAGTAACATTGTAATAGTCCGAAGAACTAACCCCTCTGTTTACTAAGCCGTGCTAGCAGCTGCCATGCGCTAATGCTGACATGAGTTATTTTTGCACAGGGTTTCATTGCATAAAATGAACTATATCCTAAAATAACCTGAATTGTGGTAAAATAACCTGACAACATAAGAACATAAGAATAGCCATACTGGGTCAGACCAGTGGTCTATCTAGCCCAGTATCCTGCTTCCAGCAGTGGCCAATCCAGGTCACAAGTATCTGGCAGATACCCAAAAAGTAGGAACATTCCATGTTACCAAACCCAGGGTAAGCAGTGGCTTCCCTCATGTCCAGCTCAATAACAGACTATGGACTTTTCATCCAGGAACTTGTCCAAATCTTTTCTTAAATCAAGATAGCTAACCACTGTTACCACATCCACTGGCAATGAGTTCCAGAGCTTAACTATTCTTTGAGTGAAAAATTATTATCTTTTGTAGGTGCACACTATCTTCACACTCTCCATGGCCGACAATGGCCAAAGTTTCATCCACTTCGTCAGGGTCCGTGGTCTGTGCAACTCACTTTACTTAGAGATACGTTTTTTGTCCTATGAACTTTAAAAAATGTTCAACAGCTGGTGGAGGTTTTAGTGCTAATGATGACAGCAAGCACTCCGTAAATTTGTGGGCTTTTTCCTTCATTAGTAAGATATATTTAGTACTTGTAATGCATCAAGCTACATTTCAGCTAATCCAATATTAGGAAGGATTTTTGTTGTAGTGGGATTCTTGGTTCCATATTAGGAGTCACCATTAAGGAAAAGATCTAAATGTCATTATGGACAATACATTGAAATCTACTGTTCAGTGTGCAGCAGCACTCAAAAAAGCAAACAAAATTTTAGGAATTATTACAAAACAAATAGAGAATAAAACAAAATATATAATAATACCACTGTATCGCTCCATGAGTATTGTGTGCAAATCTGATTGCCTTATCTCAAAAAAGATATAACAGAATTAGAAAAGGTACAAAGATGGGGGACCAAAATGATAAAGAGGATGAAATGACTCATACAAGGAAACAGAACTGAGAAATTAGCATGCAGAAGAGGTAGCTGAGACGAGGTATGATAGTGGTCTATAAAAATCTGGAATGGAATGGAATGGAATGGGGAAATGTAAATCAATTGTTTCTTTGTTTAAAAGGACAAAGACTAAGGGATACTCCATGAAGTTGTAGTAGTACATTTAAAACAAATAGAAAATATTTTTTCACTCGATGTATATTTAAGCTCTGGAACTCATTGCCAGGGCAAATGGCAAACACAGTTAATATAGCTGGGTTTGGACAGATTCCTGGAGGAAAAGTGCATAAACCATTATTAAGGTAAACTTGGGGAAAGCCACTGTTTATCCTTGAGGTTAGGTAACATGTAATCCTGCTACTTTTTGGGACTCTGCCAAGTACTTGTGACCTGGACTGGCCACTGTTGGAAACAGGATGCTGGACTAGATGGACTTTTTGGTCTGACCTAGTATGGCAACTCTATGTTCTTATGTTATTATGTGTATAACCATATTCAGTGCTATGAGTTCATTGATGATGTTACTGGACATCAATTTATCAGATTTGTTCAAACATCACTAAGAATTTTATAATTCATGGGTTTACATTAAGTATCTTGAAATACTATTAATGTATTTCTTCCTTAGCATCTAAGATATAGAAAGTGCCCATTTAAGTAAGAAAGAGCCAATGATAACTCAGCTCTAACAATTACTTTATGACATCACAACATAGTTTCAGTGCAGTTTCAGCTGAGCTCATTGTACATAGAGGAAAACATAATCTTAATGTAGAGATGGGACTGGAGAAGGACATATAACACCTGAGCTCCCAGCACAACACAAATAATTTGATATAAGAACATTCTGCACAATGTCTGAAGAAAATCGGGACTCTGAGAAAGGGCTCGAAAGAAATCCATACCTACCAGCAAACAAAATCTCTGCATTGACAAATGAGCAGAAAGACTTGATACCATCTCTGTCAAGAGTAGCAAGCATTCCAGAACAGGCTGAAGTCCAGCGTTCCTTAGTAGAATCAGCTATAGAGGCTAACCTCAAAGAATTTATGGCTGAAATTAAAACTTCAATCAAAAGTCTGGATGTGAGTATAAACATGGTGTGTGGTTCGATATCAAGTTTCAACAATAAGATTGGGGAAATCAGTGGGAGAACCCAGGAATTAGAGATGCGGGTCCGTAAACTGGAAAACTGTTCCAAAACACAAGAATATCAAATCTCAGACCTGACAAAAAGGATTATCAAACAGAAGCAAAAAAGTGAAGATTTGAAGAACAGACTCCACAAGAATAATTTAAGAATTGCGTGTCATTCAGAAGGATTAGGAGAGGACAAGTCAGAAGATTATGTTGAAAAAATGTTAAAAGAGTTAGTGCAGCAGCAGGTAAACCTAGATAAAATGATGATAGAGACTGTGCACAGAATCCCAGTGACTAAGACAATGAAACAGTTTAATGTCAAAAGTAACTGATTCATTTATCTCCCTCTATCATCACCACCTTTTACCTCCCACTTCATCTTGGACTGGTAGTTCCAGTTTCTTTAACTGGAACTGCAGATCCATAGATGCAAAACAGGGTGAGCTTGGCTGTCTCTTTTGACACATGGTATGGTCACTCTATCTCTGTTTTTGGTTTCTGAAGCACAGTTTACCCTTATGTAAGCCCTTCTACCTTGGGTTAGACTCAATCTGGTGGGGGGGGGGGGGGGGGGGGTCAGTATTTTTATGTCTTAAGGGAAAAACCGTTCTTCTTACCTTCTGGGTCTTTGAGGAACAGAAAAAAGCAAAACTCATGTCAAGGCTTTGCATTCAATGGATGCTTTACATGGGAGTTGCCTTGTCTCTTCCTCCCTCCAATCAGTCTAATAATAATACCTATCATTTTTTATCGCTCTACTGGGAATACTCAGCATTATACAGTGGTAATAAGTATTCAGGTGCAGTACAATACATTCCTGCCCAAAAGAATTTAAATCTAATTGGGTACCTGATGCAGTGGGAGATAAAGGGACTTGCAAAGGTCATTGTGGAGGGGCATAATCGAATAGGGACGACCATCTCTAAGGGTGCCCATCTCTAAGGACATCCTGGCGAACGGTGGGGAAACCCGTATTATCGAAACAAGATGGGAGTCCATCTTTCGTTTCGATAATATGGTTGGGGACACCCATATCTCAACATTTAGGTCAACCTTAGAGATGGTCGACCTAAATGTTGAGATGGTCGACCTTAGAGATGGTCGTCCCTGGTTTTCGGCGATAATGGAAACCGAGGACGCCCATCTCAAAAACGACCAAATCCAACTCATTTGGTCATGGAAGCAGCCAGCATTCATAGTGCACTGGTCACCCTTACATGCCAGGACACCAACCGGGCACCCTAGGGGGCACTGCAGTGGACTTCACAAATTGCTCTCAGGTGCAGAGCTCCCTTACCTTTGGTGCTGAGCCCCCCAACCCCCCCCCAAAAAAACACCCACTCCTCACAACTGTACACCACTACCATAGCCCTAAGGGGTGAAGGGGGGCACCTACATGTGGGTACAGTGGATTTCAGGTGGGTTTTGAAGGGCTCACATTTACCAGCATAAGTGTAACAGGTGTGGGGGGGATGTGCCTGGGTCCGCCTGCCTGAATTGCACTGCACCCACTAAAACTGCTCCAGGGACCTGCATACTGCTGGCAGGAAAGAGGGAGTGTAACTTCTGGACTACAGGGGTAAGGAGTAGAGGATAGGAACGAGAACAGGGAGTGGCCTAATGGTTAGTGCAGCAGGCTTTGATCCTGGCTACCTGGGTTAAATTCCCTCTGAAGCTCCTTGTGACCTTGGGCAAGTCACTTAACCCTCCATTGCCCCAGACACAAAAACTTAGATTGTGAGCCCTCTAGGGACAGATAAAGTACCTGCATATAATGTGTGCAGTGCTGTGCACATCTAGTAATGCTTTAGAAATGATTACTAGTAGTAGTAGTAGTGGTAGATTCCATTTGACAGCAGAAGGAGCAGTAAATGATGTGACAGACCACATGCTTCTCTAAACCCCACATGCTGTCACTGGCATTTCACCTACTGCGCAGTGTAAAGCTGTGGAGTATCAGGCAGATGAAACAGCTTATCTGAGCTGTGAACTGTGTGGGAAGAAGTGGCATGAGTAGCTTGAAGAGCAGGCTAGAGAAATACAGGCACACGGCATCACAGAGGCACTTTAGGTCTGCAGCACTTACAGCAGCAAAAAACAGCAGATCCAGAAATCAAGTCCAAACAAATGGCCCTGTTTACTAAGCTACACTAGATGCACATTAGCATTTTTAGCGTGCACTAACCGTATAGATGCCCAAAATATTCCTATGGGTATATTATAATAGAACCTGATGTGGTCTATGTTTCGCTTGCACAGGGGCTGCTTCAGGGGTACATGAATAAAATCAAAAAATTATATAAATATACATCACATTAAGATATTATCAAATTATGATGACCTGGTATGCACATGTGTACCAGTGACATCATGCTCTCACAACCAATCGGTTGCTTTTTAAAATCAGACAATACAAAATCTCAATAAAATCATTCTAAAATTAATCAGATCTCATTCCAAACAACAAAACTCTTTGGGCCACTTTTATCAAACTGATCTAGTGGAACATGGTTTTACCAAAGGGAAATCTTGCCAAATGAATCTCATTGAATTGTTTGATTGGGTGACTGGAGAATTGAACCAGGGCCGTGCTATAGATGTAATCTACTTAGATTTCAGCAAGGCTTTTGACACGGTTCCCCACAGGAGGCTCTTAAATAAACTGGATGGGCTGAAGATAGGACCCAAAGTGGTGAACTGGATTAGGAACTGGTTGACGGACAGGCGCCAGAGGGTGGTGGTGAATGGAGTTCGCTCGGAGGAGGGAAAGGTGAGTAGTGGAGTGCCTCAGGTATCGGTGCTGGGGCCGATTCTGTTCAATATATTTGTGAGTGACATTGCTGAAGGGTTAGAAGGTAAAGTTTGCCTATTTGCGGATGATACTAAGATTTGTAACACAGTGGACACCCCGGAGGGAGTGGAAAAAGGATCTGAAAAAGCTAGAAGAATGGTCTAAGGTTTGGCAATTAAAATTCAATGCGAAGAAATGCAAAGTGATGCACTTAGGGAATAGAAATCCAAGAGAGGCGTATGTGTTAGGCGGTGAGAGTCTGCTAGGTATGGATGGGGAGAGGGATCTTGGGGTCATAGTATCTGAGGATCTGAAGGCGATAAAACAGTGTGACAAGGCGGTGGCTGTAGCTAGAAGGTTACTAGGCTGTATAGAGAGAGGTGTGACCAGCAGAAGAAAAGAGGTGTTGATGCCCCTGTACAAGTTGTTGGTGAGGCCCCACCTGGAGTATTGTGTTCAGTTTTGGAGGCCGTATCTTGCTAAGGATGTAAAAAGAATTGAAGCGGTGCAAAGAAAAGCTACGAGGATGGTATGGGATTTGCGTTACAAGACGTATGAGGAGAGACTTGCGGACCTGAACATGTATACCCTGGCGGAAAGAAGAAACGAGGGTGATATGATACAGACGTTCAAATATTTGAAAGGTATTAATCCGCAAACAAACCTTTTCCGGAGATGGGAAGGCGGTAGAACGAGAGGGCATGAAATGAGATTGAAGGGGGGCAGACTCAAGAAGAACGTCAGGAAGTATTTTTTCACGGAGAGGTGGTGGATGCTTGGAATGCCCTCCCGCGGGAGGTGGTGGAGTTGAAAACGGTAAAGGAATTCAAACATGCGTGGGATAAACATAAAGGAATCCTGTGCAGAAGGAAGGGATCTTCAGGAGCTTAGCCTAGAATGGGTGGCAGAGCTGGTGGTTGGGAGGCGGGGCTAGTGCTGGGCAGACTTATATGGTCTGTGCCAGAGCTGGTGGTTGGGAGGCGGGGATAGGGCTGGCCAGACTTATACGGTCTGTGCACTGAAGAGGACAGTACAAATAAAAAAGTAGCACATATGAATTTATCTTCTTGGGCAGACTGGATGGACCATGCAGGTCTTTTTCCGCCGTCATCTACTATGTTTACTATGTAATGCCAACAAAGCTCAGGGCCATATCGGCATTGCCGCATGGGAACTGCTAGTGCAGCTTGATAAAAGAGGCCCTTAGTCTTATGGTACCAGCATCAATTATTCAAATCAATCAAAACACTAAAATCATTGCACAGACCTACTTATCTAATATATATCTAAAACGTGCATGTAAACACATCAAAATAATATACATACAATTCATATTGAAATAAACTTAATATTAACAGTAATAATAATATTATCATGAAACTTAGGACAAATATACATACATCATATATCACAAATATAACATATCATAATATCGATCCACCTAATACTTAAAATAATTAATTGGCTTATTTATGCACAGCATACAGATTTACTTAAAAATAAAGGTTATGATTGTTTATAGTATATAATAAATCATATCATTAATATGATAATGATAATTATATACAGGCTACAAAATTCAGTTCTTTATTAAGCCCATTAGGATCCACAGCTCTAAATTCAAAAATCAAGCGCGGTTCAATCTTGATTAATCAATATCACCTCCTCTCCAGGATATTTCTGTATCACAAAAAATCTATAGTATAACAAAAACATCTATAGTCCTCAAATTTATGATTCCTTGCTATAGAGTGCTCCATCAAAGGTTTCTCAAGTATTCTATTAATAGCACTCTGGTGTTCAATCAACCTTTTATCTAATCCTCTCTTAGTTTTGCCTATATACATGAATGTATATGGGCATAGTCCCTCATAGACCTCCTTTTCTTTTTTACTTTTAAAGGATGTTTTAGGAAAAATGAGTCCTTTTTCACCATCAGATGGTCAATGTATTCAATGCAAGCACTCACTCTGTACACTGAACAATTACCACATTGGTGATGCCCTGCCAGAATTGTTTTATTGGTAACATTTTCCTAATAAAAACAGATTACATCATAAGATCTTTTAGATTCTTACTCTCTTGTATGCTACAAGAAGATCCCTATTCTCAAAAGTATCTATAGATGTTACTAGGTGCCAGTGGGTTTTATTTATTAGAATCCTTATGATATCATTTGAGAGATGATTGAACTCCAAAAAGCAACCTGTTTTATCATTTTCTTTTTTAACTGTCTTATCTAACAAATCTTTCCTTTCCTTGGCTTGTGTTCTTCTAAGCCCTTTATCAATAACTCATGCAGGATAATCTCTCTCTAAAAACCTGGTCTTCATATCTCTAGTTCTTATGTTGTATGTCCTGTTATCAGTACATAGTCACTTTATTATTATTATTATTATTATTAAGTTCAATAAACTTTATTAAGATTATACCAAACAAAAAGGAAACACCAAACAAGAAAGAAATCCCGAAATCCTACATTTCTACAGTCCAAATGGGAGACATCATACCTACAGTTCAAAGATTTCCTTTAATATCATGTAATAAAGGCTCAACATAACATCCCCCAGTGAAGAGCAGCCATAAACCACCCTTCCAAGTCCACCTCTCCCTTACCCCACAGCACATGCAACCAGCACAACTATATATTAGCAGGAACTTAGCCATGTCATTCACAGGACTAAAGCCTATCATAGGGAGTGTAGTAACATATTATAGGTCAGTACCATTCACATTAAGTATTATCAGATGCAGTATTATCAGTCTCAAACCAGAGACCATAATGTCCTTGAATTCACGTAGTCTTCCATACTTTTCCATAATATTTGCCTCGTATTTGGAGATGAAATAGACTAAATTCCACCAAAATTGAAAATTAAGCAAAGTGGAGTACACATTGCCGTGCTATCGCGGTCGATATGGAGATAAGTCGCAATTGAGCATCAATTACATTCCATTTAGAGCCAAAGATATTACATAAGAAAGTGGAGTCTGCAGATGCAACAATTTCCTCCTATTTGTTTTCAAAGTGTTTCCATTTAACTTCCTTGAGTGTCCCCTAGTCGTCGTAGTTTTGGAACAAAAAACAATCAATTTACTTCTACTCGTTCTACACCACTCATGCAATTTCATTGAGTGTCACCTGTTCTTTGTACTTTTTGAATGAGAGAAAAATTAATTCACCTCTACCCGTTCCACTCCACTCAGGATTTTGTAGACCTCAATCATATCTCCCCTCATCCATCTCTTTTTTAAGCTGAAGAGCCCTAAACTCTTTAGCCTTTCCTCATATGAGAGAAGTTCCATCCCCTTAATCATTTTGATTGTTCTTCTTTGAAGCTTTTCTAATTCCGCTATATTTTTTTTAGATACGTAAACCAGAACTGAACACAGCACTCAAGGTGAAGTCACACCATGGAGTAACACAGAGGCATTATAATATTTTCGATCTTATTCACCATCCCTTTCCTAATAATTTTCAGCATCCTGTTTGCATTTTTGTTAGCCGTTATTATTTACAACAACACCTAGATCTTTTTTTTGGTTGCTGAACCAGTGGCGTAGCCACAGGTGGGCCTGGGTGGGCCGGGGCCCACCCACTTAGGGCTCAGGCCCGCCCAACAGTAGCACACATTTAGCGGTAGCTGGTGGGGATCTCAAGCTTGGCCAGCTCAAGATTCCCCCCTGATGGTAACGAGAACGCTACTCTCCACAATAACGGCACCTGCGTATACTCAGTTTTCAGTGCATGCCTGCTGCAGACTGCCAAGATGGAAAGAAGAGGCTGGGGGGGGGGGGGGGAAGAACACTTGGTGCCCACCCACTTCTTGCCTAGGCCCACCCAAAATCTGTTGTCTGGCTACGCCCCTGTCCAGCTGAACCCCAAGGTGGAACCTAGCATCAGGTAACTATGATTCAAATTATTCTTACCCATGTGCATCACCTTGTATTTGTCCACATTAAATGTCATCTTCCATTTGGATGCCCAGTCTTCCAATTTCCTACTGTCTTCTTGCAATATTTCACAGAGGGGGCATATATGTCAAGTAATATGAGTTTTTTTTTATCTGCTATAGATATTTCTAACATTAACCATTGCCAGTTGGCATCAGCCTGTTGCTTGTGCACCAGTACATTGGTACCGCACTTTATTAAAATAGCCACACCCCTTTTTTGCAGGTAGGAGAAAAATGGCAGGCTTTTCTACCCAACCCCCCTTTAGTTTAACAACCTCCCTTCCATTCAGATGGGTTTCTTGTAATAAGCACACCTCTGACCCTACCATCTTCAAATGGCCCAATATTTTCTTATATTTCACAGGATGGTTCAGTTCATTTACATCATATGTTCCACAAACATGATTAGAGGAGACTGACCTTCAATCCCTTCAGTCAGGCCCTGCATATGCAGGTTATTTGTCCTGCTACGATTGTTTGAGTCTTCGAGTGTTCTCTGTAGGTCCCTGATGATGTTCTTCTGCTTGTTCCACTGTAGGGCTGAGTCTTCAGGGCCTGAAATACGCTGTTCAAATTCAATTGTACAATCTGTGCAGGTTGTAATCTGAGCTGCAACTGTTGTGAGTTCATGCTGTAATTCTGTGATGCTTATCACATTTTCATGAAGCATACCTTTAAACTCAGTAATTCTTGAAGCTCTCATGGTGATGCCATCTTTAGCGGCATGGGTAAGTCCTGTCTTGGGCATTTGCCGCAGCTTTGAGCCCCAAACACTGTCTCTATCTTATTTTGTTTCGATGTTGCTATGCCTAGAGATATTTAGCAGTTGATATTGAGCTGTTAGAAAAAGGTTTATGAGGTATATCAGCTATAATCCAACATAGGGGAAGGAAAGCATGGAGATCAGGCTGCCATCCCGTACGCTAAAGGCTGTGCCCCCCCCCCCCCCCCCATCACTTTATTCTTAAGAACTGACTGTAAGGTAAGCTTTTTTTAAAAAGACTTTGCCACAAAAACTGTAAAAGTTTATTGACATTGATAGGTTTTCTATATATGTCAGTGGCTAACCTTATTTATAATTAAAATATCAAGAAATTCTATAGTTTCCTTACTAATGTGTAACTGAAATTTCAAATTCTCGTCCAAATTATTTATCCATTCTTGGAATACCATTAGATCCTTTCTGTACCTTTCCAAATTAGGAAAATGTCATCTATATAGTGTTTCCATGTCATAAGATGGCCAGTAAACTTATGGGATGTTAAAATTTTTCTCTCAAAGTTCACCATATAGAGGTTTGCTACAGAGGGCACCAATATATATCCCATGGCTGTTCCCTTCTCTTGATGCTTTAAAAACCTTATCAAAGCAAAAATAATTCTTCAGCACTATGGGACCCTTTTACTAAGGCTCGCTGAAAAATGGCCTGCGCTAGTGTAGGCATGTGTTTTGGACATGTGCAGGTCCACTTTTCAGCGTGCCTGCAAAAAAGACCCTTTTGTGGCCAAAAATGGACTGCAGCAAAATTAAAACCAACGCACATCCATTTTCGGCCTGAGACCTTACCTCCACCCATTGACTTAGCAGTAACTGGGTGGTAATCATCAGCGTGAACACATCACCGATTACCACAGGGTAAGCGCCATGTAGTAGAAAATTTCTACCGCATGTGTTGGACGCATGTCAAATAAGGAATTACTGCCCAGGGCACGCAGTAGCTGGGTAGTAGTTCCAATTTGACATGCATTGCACGTGCATAGGCGCCTACATGCCTTAGTAAAAGGGCCCCTATGTGAGAACAAGTTGATGCTGTTTGTATTTTTTTATTGTGTTTGTTATATGTTTTTAACAGGTTTTTTTTAACAGGCTAATTCACTGAATTATTTACTCTTTTATGTCTTCTATCCCCTTGCTCTCTGTTATACAGATAGGGTCTGATATTCAGACTACAGGAGGTAGTTGGGCTGCCTTCCATGGTCAGTGCTGATCCAGAATATTCAATGCCAGTCCACTTCCTGTGACCAGCATTGAATATCCAGTTTATTTTGGCCAGTTTTAACTTAACTGGCTAAGCCGATATTCAGCGCTGTCTGGTTAAGTTGGAACCGGCCTATGATATTCCACCTATGTTTGACTGCCAAACATAGCCGGCCAGAAGCTGAATATCGGTGCTGAGTGGCTACGTCACGCAATACTACCAGTCATCCGGCTAGCCGCTAAGCTCTAATATTCAGCTGAGATAGCCAGCTATCTTGCACTGAATATTAGCGCTTAGCCAGCTCAGTACCATTTAAATGGCCAGGTGGCATTCTTGGCCAGTTAAATGGTTTTGAATATTAGGGGGATAGGGTTGATAGTCATCATGAGTTGACTGGGTAGCAGCGGCTCCAATCCAGATAACTGGTTCCTGCCTAGATATCCAGCAGTAGTTAACTGGCTACTGCTGCTGAATATTGCACAGACTGCCTCAGCACGATCCAGTTAGTGCTGGAGTGGTCTGGGAGCAAAGTCTGGGCAGAGCCAGGAATTACCTGGTTAGCAAATTTTATGGCTGCTCTGGAGCTGTCGGAGAGGAGAGAAGCACAAGCACGAAGCTATTAAGGCTGCCTGTTTGTGCTTCCTACCTATCACCTCCTGGTGCCCTCCCCCCTGGTGGTGAAGTGGACCCTGACCTTCCAATCTTTTTTTCAACTTTCCCTGGTGGTCCAATGGACCACGACCCCCCCCCCCCCCCACCCCATCACAGAACCTTTTAAAATATTTTCCCTAGTGGTCCAGTGGACCAAACCCTTCCCCTGTGCAGGCACACACCCCTCCCTCCCGCACCAACCCACACCCCTGCCCCTCCCTGTACCTTTACAATGAGATGGAGGCAGGAGGGCAGGAGCAACGACTCCTTCCTCTTGCCTGAGGCCTGCCCAGAACAAAATGGCGCACCCAGGCCCTGTCCAGTGCATTCTGGGATGCACTGGGCAGGGCTAAACACCAGACAAGGGAAAAAACTCCTTATATGGTGTTTAGCCCTGCCCAGTGCATCCCAGAATACTGTCATTTTGTTTGGGGCAGGCCCGAGGCAGGAGGGAGGAACTGTTGCTCCTGCCCTCCTGTTTCCACCTTGTTGTAAAGGTACAGGGAGGGGCGGGATGTGGCTCGGATGCGGGAGGGAGGGGTGTGTGCCTGCACAGGGGAAGAGGGTTTGGTCCACTAGACCACCATGGAAATTTTTTTTAAAAGGTTCCGGGGTCAAAGGGGAGGGGGGTCATGGTCCACTGGACTACCAGGTAAAGTTAGAAAAAAGATTGGGGGGATCAGGGTCCACTGGACCACCAGGATAAATTTTAGTAAATAACTTCGTAGGGCCAGTGCATCAGAGCTGTCAAATGGATTTGACAGAAGTGTCAAATGGATTTGACAGAAGTGTCAAATCCATTTGACAGCTCGAACTCGCAAACAGCGAGGATGCACAAAGGGGGATCCGTGCAGCTCATTTGCATGCGATCCCTTTGTGCATTGCTGGCTGTTAGCGATTCGTTAAGTTTTATGGCTGCCTGTATGCATCAGGGCATGGGTTTTCTCTGACTCGCACACATTGGTCTCTCACTACCAGCACTTAGGGGCTTATACGGGCTTCCTTCTGTTTCCAAATTAAATAAAAACCAACAGAGTTTAAAGAAAGAATCATGAGAAATCCTCTCTTCAAACACCCTAATACCTGCTTCAAGCTGGCATTAGGTTTTCAGTGGTAAGGGCGGCTTTGTTTTGTGCGCTGTTCTCTGAGCATTGGGAAGGAATAGGAAATGACCTCATTAATACCTGTTTGACTATATTTCAGGGGCCAGACTTCAGCGGGAGGGGGTCCAGAGCCCGAGGTGAGGGGGCACATTTTAGCCCCCCTCGGCGCCGCCGACCTCCCCTTGCCATTGCCGACTCCCCTCCCACCGCCGCTGCCACCACCACCAACAACTTTGACCCCCCCCACCCTGCCAACAACCCTCTCGACCCCCGTCCCACTGCCAACCCTCCCCCACCTTCACCTACCAGGACAGCAGACTCAGAAACAGAATGAAGGAAGAAGAGGACCTCGGCTGGCGGGGGTTGGGGTCCACCGCCAGCAAAGGTAGGCGACGGCGATGGCGGGTTGACGGCAGGTTGGCAGCGGGAGGGGGATCGAGAGGGTCATCGGCAGGGGGGTCCAGGGCCAAATCTACGGGAGCCCAGGCCCCCATGGCCCCACGTAGCTACGCCCCTGCTACATTTGCATGCTATTTGTGCTAATCTTTGGTGCGCACATTGTCTCCCGCATTAGAGCCCTCTAAGCATTCTGCACTCACTAACGGTGGCACTAGTCCAGTGCTAATTGCCTCTAGTGCCAGTGTTACATTTTGAGCATCGGCCCACCAGTAACTATCTAGATAAAATTAGAAAAGGAAAAAGGCTTCTGCTTAATCTCTGAAAATTCAATGCCAGTGTCTGAGGACAATCCAGTGCTGAACATTCAAATATACAATGCCCAGGGCAACCAGAATTTTAAAAACATCCCTCATGTTTGGAGCTAAAATTATGCAGGCTGTAAAATAACATGCACACCTTTTACCAGTATTTAGTGCAGATGTTTCATGGGTAGAGTTAGACAAATTACATGTGCTGTTTTGGTCAGAAAAGTACCCCAGGGGCGTAGCCAGGCCTCACATTGGAAGGGATCCAGAGCCTGAGGTGGGGGGGGGGGGGGCATTTTGGTCTGCTGCCCTGCCGCCCCCCCCCCCCCCCCACACTGCCTTGCCGCTCCCCACCGTCTGCCACAGCAAATACCTTGGCTGGTGGGAGTCCCGAACCCCCACCTGCTGAAGCATTGTCCATCTTCGGCACTGCTGGGTTGCCTGCCCCGCTCTGTCTTCCCCTTACATTCTGCTTGCTCCTTTTAGTGAAACTGAGCATGCAGAATGTAAGGGGAGCATGCTCAGTTTCACTAAAAGGAGCGTGACGGACGTGAGGGGAAGACAGAGCAGGAGATGGACAACACAACTGCAGCTTTCTTACATCCAATCTGATACACTTTGGTACTTACAGTACTGAATTGAAATAAAAGAATAACATATATCATTGTGCCTTGAAATGCATGTAAGGTGACAAGCTAGAAATGGACAAAAGTCTCCCACTTGATAGTTCCATCATATGCTCAATGGTGAACTGGAAAATATTAGAATGAGCTGCTATTCTGGAACAAAGTCATATCATTGCAGGAAAAAGATTTCTATTTTTACTAAATGTTTCTATAGCTTTAAACCATTGATGAGTGCTTCAAAAAGTACGCTTTTACTAAGCTGTGGTAAAGGGGGCCTGTACTAGCGTCAGCGCATGTTTTGTATGCGCGCTGAGGCCCCCTTGTAATGCAGTGAGGAAAAGTCTGGGTTTTTAAAAAAAGAAATGGCCATGCAGTAGTGCCGTAGCAAGGGTGCCTGACACCCGGGGCGGGTCGCCGCTGCACACCCCCTCCGGAGCGCAACCACCCCCCCCCCGAAACGCACCCTCCCCCCCAAAAAAAACGCACCCTTACCTTGCAGCGGAGGGCAGGCGGGAGGGCCGATCCGCCCCCAGTGCACGTCACTGGGAGCTGCGTCGGCTCTGCTGCTTCCCTGCTTTCTCTGACCCGGAACAGGAAGTAACCTGTTCCGGGGCAGAAAGAGCAGGGAACCAGTGAGCCGACACCCCCCCCCCCCAGCGGCGTGCACCCGGGGCGGACCGCCCCCCCTTCCTACGCCACTGCCATGCGGTAAGTGAACCACTTGCCCTGCAGCCATTTTGGGGGGAGCACTTATGGCCACCCATTGAACTGGTAGCATCATAGTGCTATGAAAAGAGAAAATAATTTTATAGTGCCAGAAATGGCTCATGCTGGGGGAAGGGAACTACCGCTGGGTTTCTACAGTAGCCTGGCAGTAGTTCCAGTTTGGCAAGCTACTACTACTACTACTATTTAGCATTTCTATAGCGCTGCAAGGCGTACGCAGCGCTGCACAAACATAGAAGAAAGACAGTCCCTGCTCAAAGAGCTTACAATCTAATAGACAAAAAAAAATAAGCAAATCAAATCAATTAATGTGTACAGGAAGGAGGAGAGGAGGGTAGGTGGAGGCGAGTGGTTATGAGTCAAAAGCAATGTTAAATAGGTGGGCTTTCAGTCTAGATTTAAAGGTGGCCAAGGATGGGGCAAGACGTAGGGGCTCAGGAAGTTTATTCCAGGCGTAGGGTGCAGCGAGACAGAAGGCGCGAAGTCTGGAGTTGGCAGTAGTGGAGAAGGGAACAGATAAGAAGGATTTGTCCATGGAGCGGAGTGCAAGGGAAGGGGTGTAGGAAAGGATGAGTGTGGAGAGATACTGGGGAGCAGCAGAGTGAGTACATTTATAGGTTAGTAGAAGAAGTTTGAACAGGATGCGAAAGTGGATAGGGAGCCAGTGAAGTGACTTGAGGAGAGGGGTAGTATGAGTAAAGCGACCCTGGCGGAAGACGAGACGGGCAGCAGAGTTTTGAACCGATTGGAGAGGAGAGAGGTGACTAAGTGGGAGGCCAGCAAGAAGCAGATTGCAGTAGTCTAAACGAGAGGTGACAAGGGTGTGGATGAGGGTTTTGGTAGAGTGCTCAGAAAGAAAGGGGCAGATTTTACGGATGTTGTAAAGAAAGAAACGACAGGTCTTGGCGATCTGCTGGATATGAGCAGAGAAGGAGAGAGAAGAGTCAAAGATAACCCCAAGGTTTCGAGCTGAGGAGACAGGGAGAATGAGAGAGCCATCAACAGAAATAGAAAACGGGGGGGGAGTGGGGAGGTGGGTTTGGGGAGAAAAATGAGAAGCTCGGTTTTGGTCATGTTTAATTTCAGGTGGCGTTGAGACATCCAGACAGCAATGTCAGACAAGCACGCTGAAACTTTGGTTTGGATGCAAGGTGAAATATCAGGGGTAGAAAGGTAGATTTGGGAGTCATCAGCATAGAGATGGTAGGAAAAGCCATGGGATGAGATTAATGAACCAAGGGAAGAAGTGTAGATAGAAAAGAGGAGGGGACCAAGAACAGAACCCTGAGGTACGCCGACAGGCAGAGGGATAGAAGTAGAAGAGGATCCACCAGAGTGAACACTAAAGGTGCGGAGGGAGAGGTAGGAAGAGAACCAGGAAAGGACAGAGCCCTGGAATCCAAGTGAGGACAGGGTATCGAGGAGTATGCTGTGATCGACAGTGTCAAAAGCAGCGGAAAGATCAAGAAGAATGAGGATGGAATAGAGACCTCTGGATTTAGCCAGTAATAGGTCATTGGAGACTTTTAGAAAGCACAGTTTGGTGAGTGGAGAGGGCGAAAACCAGATTGTAGTGGGTCAAGAATAGCAAGCCCATTGCTGCGCCAGCCCTTTAGTCAAAGGGCCCTGAAGCTAACTAAAGTTTGGCATAAATCATGAATTCAAGTACCTTATCAAAATATGATTGTTGTCACTAGAATTTGAACTCAGGATTTTTACCTTAACTTTTCTATATGATAGCTGTGCGTTCATTTGAATTTTGTTTCATTTCTCTGCAAATATACATTTTTTTTGCACACATGAAATCATAATTTTGCTCATAAAATCAAGTTTATGCATACAAATATGAGAGTCTTTTTACTAAGCTGCGGTAAGCACTGTGCGTGCTTGCCGCAGGTTATAAAACACTACCATGGGGGTGTGGTCAAGCATTCCGCTGTAGTTTTGGGATAAGTCCGCTCTACCCACATTGTAGAAAACAGAATTTATTTTTTAGCACCGGGGGCATGTCTGGGGGCAGAGAGTAGGCATGTTCTGCACTAATCAGTTACCCCCCTGTTTACAAAGCCATGCTAGCGGCTGCTACGCAGCAATGCCGACACAACCCATTCAAAGTGAATGGGCTGTGTTGGCAGTACCGCACCACCAGCTGCTAGCATGGCTTTGTAAACAGGGACCTTAGTGCAGCTTCATCACCGCATGCTAGCCAATTAGCACATGGTTAGCATGTGAGCTCTTACAGCCTAGAAACAAATGTTGGTAAGTATTCACACACTAATGGTCACATGCTAATGGGAAATTAGTGCATGGCCATTCATAGGAATAATGGAAAATGGAGCCATTTTACTTCTATGTGAAAAGTAGCCTCAGTGCACGAGAAAGGCCTGCACGGGATAGCACTGCTTAGTAAAAGAGCCCCATAGTTTTATGCCCATAAAAAGGCATTTATGCATGTAATGTAAGAAAACAAAGTTGCAAAATTTGAAAATGAACCAAATAAAACAAAACAAATTTCTATGCACAGCCCTATTTCTTATTTAATCTTCTATACTTTAGCCCCTCAAAATATTTGCCTTCTGTAAATTGAGGTAGGTTGTATCTTCCAAGAGTTTGGAGTTATGACAAAAGATATGGATGTGCACTCTTTTCCTTTTCAGAAGAAAAGATCAGCACAACAGCAATTCTCTGAGACCCAAACAGTTGGAAGAACAAGATTTGTGAAGATGGAACAGCAAGAAGCTCTCCAAAGCACAACAAACCAGAGCTCACATTTAACGGTGGAAAGCAGATAATTGCTGGCTTAGCGTGGTGGTTTGCCTGTTAAAAATTATAGCATGGAATTGTAAATTTACAGCTCCATGATTATATTAAAGATGAACTCTCATTAGGAACTCACACCTATCACATCAACTACTTCTAGAAAGCACTTTACTCCAACTGTTCATCTCTTGTTTGAGAGTTATAATCATCATTTGGGAGCATTTTTCAAATAAAATCATTATGCCCAGTGGGAGCGTATTGCTATTTATTTATCTATTTTATTTATTTATTAGGATTTATTTACCTCCTTTTTGAAGGAATTCACTTAAGGCGGTGTACAGTAATAATAAATCAAACATGAGCAATAGGCAATTACAGCAGTAAGATATTCAAATAACAATACAAAGTATGGCATGGTATACTACTTACAATGTTAAAACATTTTAATTGACAGTAAAGGGTATAAGCAAAGATGGAACATTTAGATAGGTAAGAGAGTAAGAAGAGTTAGGAGTAAAGAAAGGTGCACATGAGGTCAGAAAGATGGTTTAAATATTATCTCAGCTAGGGTAGGAGTGGATAAACATGTCTTGCTGCAGTCTGTGTAGCTCATATCACTCCTTGTGTGTGTGAGTGAGACTAAAAAGTTAGTTACTTCTTCCATTAAAGGCCTGGTTGAAGAGACACCCTTTCACCTGCTTCCTTAAATACAGATAGCCTTGTGTTAAGGGGATGGATCCTTTCAATGAGAACATTCTAGAGTGCGGGGGGAGGGGGGGCTACTCCAGAGAAGGCTAATCAGTAGCGCAGCTTTGTAAAAGGATCCTAAAGTGACTCAATATAGACAAGTAGTCTGAATGCTGCTTCAGTATCTGATTTAGCCACCAAAGTATACTTTACACATGAGTGTAACAAGAAAACTTCCTTGTCAAAAGATGCATAATGCACTAAACAGTCATTTGGGTCAATAAAAGCATTAATACCTGCACCTATAGAAAATAACAAATTATAAATAATCTGAAATTTACCTTGTTTGTTGTTTAGGGTTAATATCTAATAGACATAACACTAAATTATTAAAAGGAGGCTCAAACATGGTCTCTTAATCTTTCCCATCTCAAATTCTCTACACAACTTATAAGACCTTTGCGTTAATAAAACACCCTTAAAGAGGATAATAAAACCATTGTTAAAACACTCAATAATAACTTTACAACATCCTCTTTAGGATATTTATAGGCTTATTTTCAAAAGAGAAGGATGTCCATCTTTCGACATAAATCGGAAGATGGACGTCCTCCCAGGGACGTTCAAATCGGTATAATCTAAACCTGATTTAGGATGTCCCCAACTGCACTCCGTCGCAAGGACGGCCAAAGTTCATGGGGGCGTGTGGAAGGCATAGTGTAGGCGGGACTTGGGCGTGCCTAACACTTGGATGTCCTTAACCCATAATCGAAAAAAACAAGGACGTCCCTGATGAACACTTGGACGTTTTCACTCGGACCTGTTTTTATTGCGACTAAGGCACAAAAAGGTGCCTGAAATGACTAGATGTCCACCGGAGAGAATCGGAGATGACCTCCCATTACTCCCCCAGTAGTCACTAACCCCCTCCCACCTTCAAAAGCCAGCCTTTATGCCAGGCTCAGATGTCATACTGAGGTCCATGACAGCATATGCAGGTCCCAGGAGCAGTTTTAGTGGGTACTGCAGTGCACTTCATACAGGTGGACCCAGGCTCATACCCCCCTACCTGTTATGTTTGTGGAGGAAACAGCGAGCTCTCCAAAACCCACCACAAACCCACTGTACCCATATGTAGGGCCCCCCTTCACCCGTAAGGGCTATGGTAGTGGTGTACAGTTGTGGGTAGTGGGGTTTGGGGGCTCAGCACACAAGGTAAGGGAGCTATGTACCTGGGAGCAATTTCTGAAGTCCACTGCAGTGCCCCCTAGGGTGCCCGGTTGGTGTCCTGGCATGTCAGGGGGACCAGTGCACTACAAATGCTGACTCCTCCCACGACCAAATGGCTTGCATTTGGTCATTTCTGACATGGACGTCTTTGGTTTCGAAAATTGCCGAAAATCAGAAACGACTATGTCTAGGGACATCCAAATCTAGGGACGGCGAAATTTAAGGATTTGGACATCCCCGATGGTATTTTTGAAACAAAAGATGGACGTTCATCTTGTTTCAAAAATACGGGTTCCCCCCCTAGATTTCACCGTTTTGCAAGGACATCCAGATCGCAACTTGGACATCCCTTTTGAAAATGCCCCTCCACATCAACCAATCTAGATATTGCTTCCACATCAGTTAGTGATGAAGCTTTATGAGACACCTCCTGAGGGCAATGATCTGGATCCAGGACTTTGGCAAGGATACCTCCTTTACCATTCCAGAGGAAGGCCAGATGGCCTCCACCACCAGGGCTGCCGAGAGACAGAGCCGGGCAGAGGACCCCAGCATACAGACCACTAAGGAGGTCACAAGATGCAGGTACTTATCTCATTGACTTTCATGAAGATGAGTGTTTCCAATATGTTGTGTTATTGTACACCGCCTTGAGTGAATTCCTTTAAAAAGGCAGTGAATAAATCCTAATAAATAGATGAAGTGTGAAGAAATTCTGGCTTAATTTGAGACTGGAATTAACAGGTGTGGGGTGAGGACAGGACCATAATGTTACACTGAAAGATAGACCTGTCCAAGGGGAGGTGGCTGTTAGACTGAGACCCCAGCACTCTACTAAGAGAGGCTCAGTTCAATGTTGCTTGCTGAATGAGAACTGTATAAAGGTAGGCTGACCCCCCATTATTGCTTGGAAAAGGCTAATCATGGACTGAATTTGCATAAGGCCAAGAGAGTCTGATTTTCATATCACCTATAACCTGTCCAAATATGTTTTATTGCACAGAAAAACTCTGAATGCTCAAGAAAGTACCAGAACTACTGTTTTTGTCCAAAAAAAAGCCTTCCACATGGGGAGGGAAGTGTCTGATAGGGGATGAGAAAGTCACCCTGAGTGTGAAGAGTTCCCATATCCAGGACTAGTAGTCTATAGGCAGTGTTAAGGAAGAATGTCTCTGAGTTTTTCCTTTTTTAGAAGTGAAGTCTGTACTTGCAGGGTATCATTCTGGACTGAGGCCCTAATCTGTCAAGGGACCAACAAGATGGTACCTTAGTGGTGTTTCATCACAAATTTTCTAGCATAAGAAGAGGGCAGTTGTTCCATATAGCAAGTGTTCTGTTTTGATCTTGAAGGCTTGGGTGATTAAAGTAACTCTTGTTTAGACACTATAGTGCTAAATAGCTACCTTATTTTCCTCCTGTGTTTGCCGGAGTTCTGACATCACTCTTTGACTCTCTCCTGTTTGTGTCTTCCATTTTTCCCAGATACCACCTTGGGTGTAACACGTAAAGCTAGAAACTCACTCAGTGGTATTCTGTAAGTGAAACAGTAGGCATGTATCTGCTATAAAGGTTCCAGGGGAGATCCGGGAAATTATAGACCGGTGAGTCTGACGTCGGTGCCGGGGAAAATGGTAGAGGCTATTATTAAAAACAAAATTACAGAGCACATCCAAGGATATGGATTACTGAGACCAAGTCAGCATGGCTTTTGTGTGGGGAAATCTTGCCTGACCAATTTACTTCAATTCTTTGAAGGAGTAAACAAACGTGGACAAAGGGGAGCCGGTTGATATTGTGTATTGTGATAAGTAAGAGGCTGTCCTATCCTGGGCAGGCCACTAGATGACGCTGTTCCTTAAAAAATGGCCAGGGAATATGTCTGGGTGTGTCACTAGAGGGTGCCAGTAGGGGAGCGAATAGATGGAGGTCGCTAGGACCGGGGAGAGTCCTGGGATGGCTACAGGTGCAGGCGGTTATGGGCTGGGTCCTGTTTAGCTATTAACCACTTTATACCCCACCTGAGTTGTAAAAGGAAGAAAAGAGAGCTGGTAGCTGAAGAAAGAGAATCTCCCTGGAAAGAACTGGCTGAACCCTATGGACTTGTGGTGGACTGTGTGCTCAAGGAAGAAAAGCAGGTTGGGGTAAGAAGTTCCTAAAGCATTAGTGTTGGACTGTGTAGCCTCAGAACTTAGAGGAACTGTGTGTTCAAAGAAATGACTGTGTGTCCAAAGAAGGAAGGACTGTGTGTCTGAAGAAGAAGTAGGACTGTGTGTTCAGGACTGTGTGTCCAAAGGAGGGGGGCTGTGTGTCCCAGTACTGAGAAGCAGGCTACAAAGCCTGAGGTTAAAAGTCCCCAAATTATTGAAGTTAGTACTGAGCCCAGGTAGCTGTGTGGGGAGGCTCAGTGTGAAGATATTTGAATGTATAAAGATTTAAGCTAGAAGAAGTGTGCCCAGGGGCTGGAATAAAGAATTGGCTGAGGAATATGCTGTTGGTGAGACCTGTTTAATTTTTGCCTCTGGAGAACCAGGGCACCCTGAGCGAGAAAGCGTAACATGCTAATCTGCATACAATTCGCATATTGAGAATCAGCTCACCCTGACTGAAAAAGGGGCCCAGGAGCTTGATGTGGGATTGCGCAGAATGCTGGGAAGAGACCAGTTGGAATCCTGTTCAGAGGCCACAGGCAAGTGAGGCCTGCTGGAGAGTGGGAGCAGTATCTGGATTTTCAAAAGGTATTTGACAGGGTACTTCATGAAAAGCTACAGAGGAAATTGGAGGGTCATGGGATAGGAGGAAATATTCTATTGTGGATTAAAAACTGGTTGAAGGATAGGAAACAGAGAGTGGGGTTAAATGGGCAGTATTCACAATGGAGAAGGGTAGTTAGTGGGGTTCCTCAGGGGTCAGTGCTAGGACCGCTGCTTTTTAATATATTTATAAATGATTTAGAGATGGGAGTAACTAGCGAGGTAATTAAATTTGCTGATGACACAAAGTTATTCAAAGTCGTTAACTCGCGACAGGATTGTGAAAAATTACAGAAGGACCTTACGAGACTGGGAGACTGGGCGGCTTAATGGCAGATGACGTTTAATGTGAGCAAGTGCAAGGTGATGCATGTGGGAAAAAAGAACCCGAATTATAGCTACGTCATGCAAGGTTCCACGTTAGGAGTTACGGACCAAGAAAGGGATCTGGGTGTCGTCGTCGATAATACACTGAAACCTGCTCAGTGTGCTGCTGCAGTTAGGAAAGCGAATAGAATGTTGGGTATTATTAGGAAAGGTATGGAAAACAGGTGTGAGGATGTCATAATGCCATTATATCGCTCCATGGTGCGACCGCAACTTGAGTATTGTGTTCAATTCTGGTTGCCACATCTCAAGAAAGATATAGCGGAATTGGAAAGGTGCAGCGAAGGGCGACTAAAATGATAGCGGTGATGGGATGACTTCCCTATGAAGAAAGACTAAGGAGGCTAGGGCTTTTCAGCTTGGAGAAGAGACGGCTGAGGGGAGACATGATAGAGGTATATAAAATAATGAGTGGAGTGGAACAGGTGGATGTGAAGCATCTGTTCACGCTTTCCAAAAATACTAGGACTAGGGGGCATGCGATGAAACTACAGTGTAGTAAATTTAAAACAAATCGGAGAAAATTTTTCTTCACCCGACGCATAATTGAACTCTGGAATTTGTTGCCGAGAATGTGGTGAAGGCGGTTAGCTTGACAGAGTTTTAAAAGGGGTTAGACGGTTTCCTAAAGGACAAGTCCATAAACCACTACTAAATGGACTTGGGAAAAATCCACAATTCTGGGAATAACATGTATAGAATGTTTGTACGTTTGGGAAGCTTGCCAGGTGCCCTTGGCCTGGATTGGCCGCTGTCGTGGACAGGATGCTGGGCTTGATGGACCCTTGGTCTTTTCCCAGTGTGGCATTACTTATGTACTTATGTACTTATATGGCACGTACATTTACACGCTCTGAAAGGGGGTGTTTTTAGGGCAGAGTGAGACCATCATCAGCATGCATAGGATGTACTCTATAGATGGTGCACATGCACATGGTGTGTATAAGACATACTCAAATGTACATATCCAAAAAAATAGCACATACTGTAAATGGCAGAGAAGATGTTTCTTTTTTATTTGGAGCTTTGCTGGATGTACTATGCTGCTGGTTGGCAACTCAGTGTGTGGTCAGGCATCATCCTTCCTCTTACTGGCTACCTCTCTGCTCTTCCTTAACCCTATCTAAAGTTTGTGTTAATCACTCTGTTGTGTTCTCAGGAAGGGCAGTATATTAAGCCTATTAAACCATAATCATACAGTTCCAATAATTCCTGCTGTGTTCATTTTGCCCCTTTCAATCAAACACCCTCTCCAACCCTCTAGCTGCCTTCTCTCTCCTCCCTCAGTCTCCCCCACCCTTCCACCCTATTTCTCTGTGCAACCAACAGTGTCCACCTACCACTGCTTCTGTGTGTCTGTAACTGGCTATGTCTGTTCTACCCTATGAGAAAGAAAAAGTGTGTATGTGTGTCTTTGTGTGTAGTCCAGCATCATAGTTGGTGGTGATCACAGGGTGTTATTGTTGATGGTCACTGGATATCACTATTGGTGATCAGTGGGTATTATTGGTTGTTGGGTATGAGCATGATTAGATGCAGGGCATTGCTCCTGTGGGACCTTGTTCACAAAAGAGAGAAGCAACAGAGAATAGATTTAGGAGAGGATAGGGTTGATAAAGGGCTTGCAAGGCAGTACCCTAGTGTGTAGATAATTTAACACCATAACATTAATTTGGAGATGTTTGCAAAGACTTACACAGATACTTGTGTTTTGTGGCAAGGGTTTTGTCCAAAGTGCTGTGGAATTGTAAGGCGGGCAGACTGTTAGTGTGGAGAGACAGATGAGGGGAAGAACAGTTGGAATGTGTATGTGAGGACCCTAAGCTTGGGTCTTAATTGATGCATACCACATGAAGGATTAAACAATGAACTCTCACCTAATCTCCTTTTTTGTGCTGTTGTGGTGGCAGACCCCTGAAATGCTGTCTGAGTACAGGTGGGCAGCAATTCCCTCTCAATGGAGGTAAGGAATATGTTATTGCCAGGGCATGGCCACTCAGAGCTCATTATTTTTTGGTCAAGTCCTTGACATCGTGGTTTTGGTGATACACAGTGTTAAGCCAGTGACAGATGCCTCACCAGGTGTTAATCATTTTATCACCACTGCCTCTGGTCCCAGCAGCCTCATATAGTACATCATAGTGCCCTCTCACCTCCAGCACAAGGAGTCTCAGCTTGCCCTGGCTGGTGTGGCTTCCTCAGTCCAGCTCCCCTTCTCTGTGACATGATGCCTGGGTAACAGAATGACTTAAGTGCCTCACACCTATAAGAGTGTGCATACATTAGCGGCAATTGGACATGTATATGGACATGCTAGGTAAAGCACTACTGGTGGAACAGCATGGGCTGGGTGTCGAGTGGGGTTAGACACAGGGACCACATGCCTGTCAGGATGTTGGCAAACACACCTTCAGTTACAGCAGTGCATTTGGGCAAAGCTGTGCTTTGGGTATGTAGGCCATTCCTAACATCAGCAGTTTCCTTGTGTGAGAGTGATGGGGGGGGGGGGGGGACAGTATTGAGAAAGTCATACAAGGGACAGTGGAGTGAAGTGACAGTACAGAGTGGTGAGTTGAGGATACTGTATGTGCATGCATTCACATGGCATATACTTGAAGTGGATTCTCACAATAGCAGTTTACTGGTCAATGTACATATTACAGCTGGTTTCTAGGCCTATGTGTGCAGCTGTGACAGCAGTCATCAGGGCCAGACTAAAGGTCATGAATATGCTAGTCTCATATAGAACACTTTAACCACCTCCTGGCCTGAGCCATGTCCCTCTGACTTGGCCTCTGACATGGCAGGATTAGTGCCACCGGCCATAAGGTAGCTAAACTACAACTTCAGTGAGCCATTGATCCTAGGGTCACCCACTGCTATACCACTCCCTCCCTCACATAAGTCTATAAAGACTTTTTCCATACGCACAGAGTACTAAAAGTCCTTTTTGAATAATGCTTATAGAGGAATAAAATTTTAAGGCAGATAAGGACTATAAGGCTGTTCTGTTGTGCTCAGTTAGCATTCTTGTTCAGTGCCATTGGCCACAGTTGATCTGTGCTTTTTGCCTTTACTTCTTCATACTAAAGATCCTCTCCGCTTCTTCATGCCCTCTTTATTTCTATTACTGTTCAATAGGGCATGAAATAGGTATTGAGGATCCTGTGAGAAAATGAAGGGAACGCTGGAAATTAACTGTGGTCTATAGCACTGCAAAAGCACTGTACTTTCTGCTTTGTGCTATGAAGATGTGTTTGTGGTATCAATGGTAATATTCACAATTTCCTAGATAAAACTGAGTACAAGCAATTGTGTAGTGTCTGGAGGAGCTATGACTAATTATTTTTTTATTCTATTTGGCCCTTTTACTAAGCAGCACTAAAAAGTGGCCTTCGGTGTCAGTAGCGTGAGGCTTTCCCGTACACTGAGGCCACTTTTAGTGCAGCTGTAAGATGGCCATATTTCCCATTTTCTGTATTAATGACCATGCACTAATTTCCCAATTAGCACATGGCCATTAGCATGGGAGGCCTTACTGCCATCTATTTACTAGGTGGTAAGGGCTCACGTGCTTAAACATATGCTAATCAATGCGTGGTGATGGAGCTGCGCTAACCGATTAGCGCTAGGCACACCTATTCTCCATCCTCAAACATGCTCCCAGCGCTAAAAAATATTTTCTATTTTTTAGCTTATGGAAAGCGCACGTCAAACACAAAATTACCACGGGACACCTTGGCGTACCCGCAGTAGTAGATTTTCCAAATTAAGATTCCACTAGGAACCCCTTATATTCTCTGTAGATTAATGATTAGAAATTTATGATTGTGGATAGCTGCAATAACACACTGAAAACAGTTAAATTCCTCTGCTTACCTTTAATTATAAAAGGATTATATAACTTGAAATGACATTCTGAAAGTGTTAAAGAGTATGTTGATATAATTAGAGCCTAAATATCCATCTTTAAGTTCATGTGTCAATGTTAGTGTGTAATGATGCTTGATGTGCTTCCTCTGTCACTGTTCTAGATACCATTAAAGAAGGGGACATATCGAAAAAGGGATGTGGGGGGGGGGGGGGTCCATGTATTTTGAACTAAGAGAAAACATTAAAGAGTTTAGGATAGGAGAAATCCTGAAGTCATACATGGGGGTGGGGGGTTACTTTTAGAAATTGTGAGATATTTTTTCCTCCAATGTCTGTTTTCACATGGGATACATGATTCTTGTTTGGATTTTTGGTTGAAGAATTTGAATAAATTGAACTATTGTTCAGAATGCTACAGTTCCAGTAAAAACAACTGTTTTTGGTTTTCTCTACACTACTATTAATGCAGTTGGTTGATGAACTAGCTTCATAGTTAGGTCGAAAGACCATATGAAATAGAATAACTTATTGTTTTTTGGACCCTCTTCTGTCTAAGTGGATCTCATGGGTTATTGTCCTCAGTACTATTAATAATACAAGGTTTATCATTGGAACAGGTTCCAGACTAGTGGAAACAGGTGATGATTTGACCTATTTTGAAGAAAAAAATCGTTGATAACTTCTACTCCTTCTAATTATAGACTGGTGTCTAATTTATGTTTTCTAACAAAAATTATCAAAAAGATTGTAGAAAATCAGTTGACAATATACATCGAGTCAGCCAATATCTTACATCCGAGACAATCAGGTTTGTGCTGGTCATAGTATGGAGACAGTATTAGAAGCTTTTTGGAATGAGGTGCATGAGATCATTAATACTGGTCATGTTGCTTTGTTGGTGTCATTAGACATAGGGGCTCTTTTACAAAGGCGCTAGCACACGTTAAACGCTAGCGATGCCCATAGAAATATATGGGTGACTCTACCATTTAGTGCATGCTAAAAACACTAGCACACCTTTGTAAACGGACCCCTTAGTATTGGTGTTTGATTTGATGGATTGCAAACCAAAGTAGGAAAGTACTTTCACAGTAATCAAAACAGAAGACAAGAGTGGAAGAAGTGGTTCCAAGGAAAACAAAAGTCCAATGTCTTCAAACAAAAGTTTATTCTCCAATAAAAGTAACATATACCATTCAGACCGTACATGGCCAGAGGTTCGGCATTGTGCCTTCTTCTGGGGTCAGAATGGGTAGCTTAAAACAATATGGAGAATAGCCACAATATCAGCAAGGGTTCAGCAAAACAGTATCTGCACAACAGACCCTATTCCACATCAAATATATTTCTTTCAAAGCTAGGACCCCAACAGCTCACCTTGATTAAATCTTAGAATCTTACATGAGTTATTCTAATGTAGCCTAGATATGAGTATAAATGTGTCTAAAATGGTGTGAAAATGCGTATTCTCATATGCTCAAACTGTAATCATATTTAGGGAGGACGTTATAAATGTGGACTACTGTTAAGATGTATTATTTTACTGTTAACCCGGGTTATTAGTAACTAGGGATCATTGCATAAAAAGGGACCTGTGCTTAAAATAGCATGAATTGTGATAAAATAACCCGTCTCAAGGAAATTATCAACATAGGCTACTGTTAATGAATGCTAGGTTCAAACTTAGGGCTTTATTGACCAACCTGCATTAACATTTTAATTGAAATCAATATTAATGTACATTATGCACGGTATGCACTTAAGACTGAATTTTAGGATCCCTAGCCACTGTTTACATATATCAAAAGTACGTGTATATATCAAAACATATGTATAAGTAGCAATTTTAGAGACATCATTACCTATACATATGGAAGGTTACCAATGGGTGAAGACCAAATAGGTCTAGATTCTATATATGGTGTCCAAAAAAGTGCTATTCTATAAACCATGCTTAAAGTTAGGCACGTTTTATAGAATAGTGCTTATGCCGAGAGGTTGCACATAAATTTAGACACTGTCATTTAAACCAATGAGAATGGAGTGCAAATGCCTGCACCTAAATTTATATGGGGAGCCCCCATATTCTATAGTTACTCATGTAACTCAAAACCACACCCCCGGTCTGCCCTGAAATGCCATTGACCCTCCTTTTTTAGGCAGCATGTACAATTTAGACACAGATCCCACACCTAAATTTACATGCGTAAGTTCCAATTCATTCTAATTAATGTCAATATTTGCTTGTTAAAAAGCCAATTAGTAGCACTAATGGGCTCATTATGTAATTATTAATTGGGCATGTGCCCAAATTTGCATGTGTAAATTTTATAGAATTCTATTTTCTAAAGACCTCTAGGTTACTATCAGCCTTATTTTTGAAAGAGAAGGATGCCCACCTTTCGACACAAATCAGAAGATGGGCGCCCTTCTCCCAGGGTCGGCCAAATCGGCATAATAGAAAGCCGATTTTGGGCGTCCCCAACTGCTTTCCATCGCAGGAATGACCAAAGTTCCCGGGGGCATGTCGGAAGTGTAGCGAAGGCGGGACTGGAGCATGCTTAACACATGGGCGTCCTCGGCTGATAATGGAAAAAAGAAGGGCATCCCTGACGAACACTTGGTCGACTTTACTTGGTCCATTTTTTCTTGCGACCAAGCCTCAAAAAGGTGCCCGAACTGACCAGATGACCACCGGAAGGAATCAGGGATGACCTCCCCTTACTCCCCCAGTGGTCACTAACCCCCTCCCACCCTAAAAAAAACTTTAAAAATATTTTTTGCCAGCCTCTATGCCAGCCTCAAATGTCATACCCAGCTCCCAGACAGCAGTTTGCAGGTCTCTGGAGCAGTTTTAGTGGGTACTGCAGTGCACCTCAGGCAGGCAGACCCAGGCACATCCCCCCACCTGTTACACTTGTGGTGGTAAATGTGAGCCCTTCAAAACCCACCACAAACCCACTGTACCCACATGTAGGTGCCCCTTCACCCCTTAGGGCTATGGTAGTGGTGTACAGTTGTGGGGAGTGGGTTTTGGGGGGCTCAGCACACAAGGTAAGGGAGCTATTCGCCTGGGAGCAATTTATGAAGTCTACTGCAGTGCCCCCTAGGGTGCTCGGTTGGTGTCCTGGCATGTCAGGGGAACCGGTGCACTACGAATGCTGGCTCCTCCCATGACCAAATGGCTTGGATTTGTCCATTTCTGATATGGGTGTCCTCGGTTTCCATTATCGCTGAAAACTGGGGATGATCATCTCTAAGGACGACCATCTCTAAGGTCGACCTAAATGTTAAGATTTGGACGTCCCCGTCCATATTCTCAAAACGAAAGATGGATGCCCATCTTGTTTCGATAATACGGGCTTCCATGCCCCTTCCGGAAGACGTCCTGCGAGGATGCCCTCAGGAAAACCTTGGCGTCCCATTCGATTATGCCCCTCCACTAAAGCAATTTTTCAAAAGGGCACCTCCATTTAGGTGCCTCGATAACATGAGTTTGAAGATTATTCTACAACATGTGGGTGCTCAGATTCCATTACAGAATATTGGTATAAAATGCCCTCAGCGTACCTAACATTTATATTTCCTCAGTTACATGAGCCATAAATTGGCATAATGATGGGTCTGTAAATGCGGCAGAAAAGTGTATAATGTACAGTATTTTTAAAATTAGCCCCACCCATGCTTATTCCCCCTCACATTTATGTGCTATTGCCCATATTCTATATATGGTGCACAAATGTAAGCACATTGCTGAGGTGTGCATAGAAATTAATGGGTTAACATTCTCTGAAGTGTCAATAATTAGGTACCAATGACCAATTATTGATATTAATTGGCACTCATTAAAATTTATATGTGCATCTGGCTGGGCGCTATTCAATAAGGCAGGGTGCCTAACTCTCAAGGCGTGTATCCCCAAATGGGATATATAGTCATGGGAGGGGCAAGAGCATGTCAGGGGCATTCCGAAAAGTTACACGCATAATTATAGAAAACATGGGCCCCAACATTTATACCAAATTTCAGCAAGTGTAAGTCTTTGCACCAAAGGTTAGGCACAGGAATTGGCTCTAGGTGCTATTCTACAAATAATGTGTGCCCTTTATAGAACAGTGCTTAGTACCGATTTTTTTCAGTGCCCATTATTGAGTGCTGTTTAAAAAATTCCCCCATGCCACTTATGTGTGCTCCTATAAGAGAGAGCCCTGGGGGTGACGGTGTCTGAGGATCTCAAAGTGATGAAACAATGCGACAAGTTGGTGACTGCAGCCAGAAGGATGCTAGACTGCACAGAGAGGGGTATAAACAGCAGAAGAAAGGAGGTGTTGATGCTCCATTTACAAGTCATTGGTGAGGTCCTGTTTGGAGTACTGTGTTCAGGTTTAGAGGCCGCATCTTGCTGAGGATGTAAAAAGACTTGAAGCAGTTCAGAGAAAAGTGATAAAAATGGTATAGAGTTTGTACAGCAAGACGTACGAGAAGAGACTTGCTGACCTGAACATGTATTCCCTGGAGGAAAGGAGAAACAGGGATGACGGGACGGTAGTAAAACTAGAGGGCATGAATTGAGGTTGCGAGGGGGGGGGGGAGCTCAGGAATAACATCAGGAAGTAATTTTTCACAGGCAGGGTGGTAGATACATGGAATGCCTTCCTGTGGGAGGTGGTGGAGATGAAAATGGTAACAGAATTCAAAAATGTGTGGGATAAACACAAAGGAATCCTGTTTGGAAGGAATGGATCCAAAGGAGCTTAGCGGAGGATAGGGAACAACACCGTTAAAGTGCTGGGCAGACTTATGTGTTCTTGATCGTGGCTGAATAGATTTGGATGGGCTGCAGTGAAGCTCTTCAGGGGCTTTGACAACTTCAGAAATTTAGAACAAGGACAGTACTGGGCAGACTTCTATGGCTTGTGCCCTGAAAATGGCAAGGACAAATCAAGATCAGGTGTACATATGAAGTATTACATCATAGAATATGTAATGAGTTTATCTTGTTGGGCAGACTGGATGGCCTGTACAGGTCTTTATCTGCCATCATCTACTATGTTACTATAAAATAGCGCTGCTGTTACTTTCATTAAGTGTGCAGGTGACAGTATTCTATAAACTTGTGTGTGCAAAGGGCATGTAAATGCCAGCACCCAGTTATAGAATTACCCTTTATCCCCCAGATTCTATATTGTGCCCAAATTTCCATGCCCAGCTTTGTGCGTGTTTCAGAGCTGCACGCACAAATAAATTGACTAATGAGCTCAGAAACACCAATAATTGGGTACTAATAATCAATTATTGATATCAATTGGCAATCTTAATATTTGCGCCCACATCTTGCTACGCACTATTCTATAAAGCAAAATGCCTAACTTCAATGGCGCAAATCTGAAAAGGGGGTGTGGCCAGGGATGTGTCAGGGTGTTCCAAAACATTGCGTGCGGATTTACAGAAATTGCCTGAAGCACATCTAAGTTGGGCACTGGCATAGTATAGCACCCTAAATGTATGCGCCAGGTCCATGCCAAATGCTATTCTATAAAAGGCATAATCCCTTTATAGAATAGTGCTTACCCATGGATTCTATATAGCATACCTAGAGATCTGCATCAAAATCTACGTGGATTCCTTAACAATGAGCGTAAATTGGCTTAATAAGCCAGTCAGCATTTTTAACAGCACTTAACAAGCAATAATGAGCACTAATTGGCAATCATTAGAATTTACGCACCTAAGTCGCTAAGCATATTCTCTGATGAATTACGCCTGAATTCTAAAGTGCGCAGCTCAAAAGGGGCATGACTATGGGCAGAGAAATGGACGTTTCATGAGCATTCCCAAATTTATATACACTGTTATAAAATATGGCCCAATCCATATAAATCTATGCACTGGGATTTACCCTAAGTTTTCATTGGTGTAAATGGATGCATGTAGTTTTAGGCGCTAGGATATCAACTAAGCATATTCTATATATAGCGCCTAAATCTTATAGATTGCACTTAGGCAAGAATGAGTTCCACACAGATTTTCCAGGTCCCCTTCAGTGTTCTACTTTTTCGTTCCTGAAGTTTCAGCACCATTTCTTGAATTCTTTCCTATGTGTCTTTAAAAAATAATATACCCTTTGGGCAAAGCAACAGAAGTCAAGCCTAGCTTGAATGTGCAGATATTTACGCCTGCTTGGCAGCAAACATAAATAATGAATGCATGTACACTAATGTTTTCATAATGTGCATCTATCCATGCTCCATCCAGACTGTACTCCAGGACACAGCTATACATGGGTTTCATAAAAGTATGCAATTTCTTGGCGCTACACATATTTCTACACACATAAACCCTATATTAATTTTATTTAAAAATGGGCCTGTAGAAGTGAAAAAAATCCTTTGTAAAACTTGCTTTCATAGAGAACAGCACACAGAGATTTAAATGGATATGTTCTAGCTGGTCCTGTATAGCACATATATACCCCCAAATTCTTTAAATGTCGCAAAAAATTACACATTACAAAATTGGGTATGTGCCCAAATTGCGCATGGAATTTAATTGAATAATGAGTCAATTAGCACCAATAATTGAGATTTTCAGAAAAAATTATTGGAGTTAATTGGATTTAATTAACATTAATGTATGGGTCCAAAAAAGGGGGGTGAGGCCATGGGAGGGTCATGGGCTGATCGGGGGTGTTCCTTTAATTTATGGCATTGTTATAGAATAAAGAGGATCTATGCCTAATTTAGGCAAGAGGATTTACATCAAGGTTTTGCTGGTGCAAATTGCCATGCCTACCGATTGTCATGGTTCCCAGTGCTTAGCGCTGTTCTATAAACAGCGCCCAACTTTAAGCACTGTTTTTAGAATAACACTAAACATTTTTTTTCAACACTGATTTTTTTGTAAGCTCCATTTATAGAATCTAGTCCTACGTGTGTGCACTAAGCACTAATTCTATAGCGGCAATTATGTGTGTAATTGCCATTGTAGAATACTAGTGTAAGTCTACAGTTAAACACCTAACTTTAGGCGCGAGTGCTTACTCTAGCTCTGGCTGTTGTGAATGCTCATGCCTAGCTGCTGTCAGTTAGGCATATAACTGACAGTATTCTATAACCTTAGCCATACCCCTGACCTCCCATGCCCATCCCACATCCGCACCCCCTAGCAGTTGTGCACACTAAAAAATTACACGCTAAAGTTGTAGAATATGACTAAATGCAGTTACGCGCATAACTGCAAATTATTGCCAATTAACTCCAGTGATAGTCAATTACTGATTAACAGTAGTTGGCTTAACACTTAATTTAACTATTGAGTAATGGACATAATTAGCAATATTCCATAACCTGCATGTGCAATTTTGCACACTAGGCATGAAAATGGGCACACAAGATTATAGAATTAGGAGGATATTGTATTTTAAAATAATTGTATACGTGTACTTTTATCTTTCAGTATGTATACCTGCTTTGAGTCATGGATTATTATTATTATTATTATTACATCTGTACCCCGCGCTTTCCCACACAATGCAGGCTCAATGCGGCTTACATAGTAATTTGAAATACAAAGTTAATAGAATTTTAATAACCTCTGACTAATATCTTGTTTGGACCTGATGGAGAACGGCTTGAGGGGGGAACTGTGCTCAAGTTTCAGGCATTCAAAACCACATCCCTTTGCAAATGTTAGAATTTTGGATGCTAGCTCCCTAATTAGCTCCTCATGGACATGTAGGTTTATGAAATCCATCCCTTTTACCTGTAAGCACAGCCACTTGCAAAATGGTGTATTATACATGTGTCTAGTGCTATCTATGCATATAAAACCTTTATAAGCACCATAGGTTTGAGATGCCTACATTAGATTCATGTCCTAGAGCCACATCCCTTTCTGGTGGATTGAATACACATGGTCTTTATCTTTAAGAAAGCTTATGACAGATGGCAGCACAGTTCCTTGGAATAAGTTGCCTCTTGCTAGGGGTAATGTACCTTAAGGTCACCCATATAGGAAAGGCATGGAAGTTAAGCCACAAGAAATCGTAGTAGTAGCACTATCTTCTCACATTTCTTGTGTATAGGAGTGTGGTAGCCGTGTTAGTCCACTCTTAAGGTTATCAATAGAAATCAAACAAAATAAAACATGGAAAAGAAAATAAGATGATACCTTTTTTATTGGACATAACTTAATACATTTCTTGATTAGCTTTCGAACCTTCGAAAGCTAATCAATAAATGTATTAAGTTATGTCCAATAAAAAAGGTATCATCTTATTTTCTTTTCCATGTTTTATTTTGTTTGATTTCTATTGATAACCTTGTATATAGGAAAACATCTTGTAAAGCTTATCCTGCATTTTACTCTCATAGCAATGAAACAGGAAAAGAAACCAGAAAAAAAGCATCCATTCCTATCTAAAACAACCAATTAGTCTGTATTGTGTACAGTATAATGCTGTCCATTATGCGATGAAAGAGCACAAAAAGAACATACACTTTCCTACCTATTAAACTATTGTTTGCAGTTCAGTTGTTTCAGATGAAGGGCATGACTACCACGGCCCATGGCATTTGCAAACAAAATAAAGTAGCTGTTATGCCAATTAAAATCAGAAGATAAGAAAACTGCTTTTGAATGTGAGCAAGAGGTACCACTATATCAACAGTGCCAGGACATGATAATGGAAGTGGCAATCATGTCATGTATCTCTGCAATGCAATAATCAAAAGCTGCATTTGCAAGAGGAGCAAAGCTTGTCAATTCATTTTCAAGCATGTTTTTCTATTTTCACTAATGATGAAATTCATTTTCACTGCGCAGTAGGATTCATATTTCACTGCTTTAGATGATCTTGAGGTCATTGCAGCCACAGTTGTACTTATTGATATAGAATATACTCCACCACAATACGTGCTTGACACATTCATAGGGTTGGTCCAGAGCCATTACTGAAAGCATTTATTTCTGTATTGTATTGCTTTTTCACCCCATATTTAGGATATGCTCAACCAGCTAGGTGCCAGTAAATATATATGTACTCCATCACTTCCTTTTTAAAAGGTTCTGCATTCAGCAAGCCTTTTATAAAAATAACCAGTACATTTTCAGTGCCCTTATTTCTTTACAGTGCACAGGAATGTATTCAAAAATCCCTCCTCCAAGCAGCATATATAGCTACTATATCGAGTATCAGAAAATGTTATGAATATTTACCTTTTCATTCCCCCCCCCCCCCCCCCCCAAAAAAAAAAAAAAACACTTGCTGGAAGGCCAGTCATGACAAACTCTTTCCCATACCTTGATACACAATCAGGCTCATTTTCAAAGCACTTAGCCTCCCAAAGTTCCATAGAAACCTATGGAACTTAGCCTCCCAAAGTGCTTTGAAAATATGCCTCAATGTATCTGGGAGACTGTTGCCTGCATAAGCACTCTGTGATCAAAAGAAATGGAGAGACACCTTTGGACAGTCACTCTCCACTGAGGACACCTTTGGGCAGTCTACTTTCCACTTTGCAGTAACCTGGGTTAAAGGCTTTGGGTGCTGGGTCACACATGCATACCCCTTTCTATGGGTCCCATTTCAGAAGCCAATTTTTTTGGGTTGACATTAACCATCTTAGGGATACAGTCCTCCTAGGGAATGAACCTAGATACAAATCAAGCAATTTAGTCCAATATGGAGTAAATTGCCTTTCTGAGGCTTCACAGATTCCTCTCTGGTACAGAATGGAAAAAGGAGATGTAGGGCTCTTGGTTGGAGGTCCATTCTTCCCTCCTAAATACCTAATGGTAACAATCCCTGCTACGAGAGTGACATGCAAGGCCTAAACCTAAGTGGCAAGTGCATAAATGCAAGGCGACATTCACATGGGTGGAGCATGGGAGGGGCATGGGCGATGCTGTCATTTACATGCACCACATACAGGATACTGTAAGTTACACATGCCCTTGCCCCTTGCTGCAATCAGTTGTCTGCAATTATACTAGATCTATGACTGCAGGCATGTAAATGTAAGGCATGCAATTGGCAGGTTATGCTAGTGTTCTATAACCAGTGCGTATTTCCTAGTAAAAAAGGTGCTGGTACTCAAATGCTAGGCCACTCTTCAGGGGTGGGATAATCACTGAGGGACCCATCCCACAATAGCCAAGCCCCCTGCAACCGGTCACAGAATGTATGACAAGGCAGAATTGGTGTGTAGAGCCTCAGCTCTTTCATTAAAACTTGGGGTCCATGGGTCAATTTTAGCAGACAACGGAAAAGGTGCCGGTATTCAGTCCCCTCAAAAAAAGCCCTGTCTATAACAGAATCTGGAAGCTCGGGTAGAATAGGCAGTCACTGCATGGCATCAGGGCACCTAAAAGGAGGCACCCATAGAAAACAATTCTACAGAGGGGTGCCCATAGTTAGGTGCCTAGGGGGTGCCTATCTGAAGCTTATTCTATAAAGAAAGGTAGACGTCTACTTTCCTTTGTAGAATACATATATATCCAGGTATACTTGCACATATGTGTTTAGGCAAGAGCATATACACCAGGTTGAGAAATGACAGGTGAGACATTAGGAGAATGGAGATAAAATCTGTGTGGATCAAGTGGAAGAAAAGAAAGAAAATGAAGGAAGTCTTTGAAAGTGCAGAGATTCAGGAGATAAACACACAAGATATGGTATTTCATAAGTTATATGTTTAACAGTGCACTCCACTCATGCTTCACCCAGTATTTGCTCATGTGAACACCCATCTGCAAACTACACACCACCAAAGAGATATACATAGTTGCAGAATAGCATGTAGTCAGATTATTGCTCATTACAGAAATGTGAAAACATACGTAATGTGAAAACACACGTAAATGACTAGCCATATTTGCAGACATATTTACCATCTAACTTTAGGTAGCTTTTTATAGAATTAGCACCTAAGTGCTTTTTACACTTTAGTAAAAGGCACCCTTTGTTTCTTACAAGGAAAAAGTTGTATAAGAAAATTCTGCAAGTGAAAACCTGCATAGAATGTGTTACAGAGTTTTGACCAAGGTGTATTTCTGTCCTCAGAGAACTTGATGTCAAAAAGACCAGTTCAAAATAAATCAGCCAAGAAATCTCATCTTGCAACCAAACAAAATGTCAGGCCTGGAGATTACTGTATCATGATTTAAACAAAGATAGGGATAATGAAATCTTCTGCACTTGTGATATTTCTGATAAATGGAGTTGAGCAAAGATTTTCAAGGTCTGTAGCTGAAGAAGATGGCTTTCATATTTCTTTAGTATTGGGAGCTCATGTTAATTTCCTCCATCCACACAATGGGTGTGATTTATCATTGCACCATGACCATGATTAATAATTGGTTAGATGTTAAACTCTTGACTAAGAGTTGAAGACACAACTAAAACATTTAGATGATTGATGTCATTTTTTCCTTTTTATTTTCATTTTACCCACTGTACTTCATTGTGCTGAATAATATGGACTGCACATGCTTTCATTCAACAATATAATAAAATAGGGCTTCATTTAAATAAAATTTTTTAATCGTGATTAAAGGCAGGACACAGCCAGCAGTCCATGGTGGGGGCACACATGTCCTCTCTCTCTCACTCTCGCTCTCTACCCCCCTCCCCCCACAGTAGATATACTTTTGCTGGTGGGGATGCTGAAGCCCTGCCAGTTGAAGAAATCCACTGCCAAAGCGGCCCCCTTCCTCCTTGTGATGCCTCAGGGGCGAGAAAGTAAGTGGGTTGCCTCCATCCACTTGATCCTCAAGCATGCTCAGTTCATGCACCCAGACTTCCTCACTCCTGAGGCAGTATGAGCAGATATTGGACTACTGAATATCAGCCCTGCCCCTAGGTTTCTTCCAATAAAATTCTAGCAGACTGTATAGGGGACTGTGCCATGGTATTTATGTTCTGTGATAACATTATGTGTATCTTCTAGGGGGTTAAGATATGATTTAGCAAAGAAGTTAGTAACTGACAACATATTATGCTGATCCAGTGTTGTGGAATGTGTTGCCTGGGCATCTTCGACTCTGTGCAAATGTAGAACAATTTAAGAAGTTTTTGAAGACCTATTTTTTTTGTTCAGGCATTCTCTACCTGATGTAGTGGAGACTTAGCAGCTACTTATTGTAATTTCCTGAAGTGTTTATGTATATGTCTGTGGAATTATTATGTATATTTTATTGGGAACCGCTTAGGTGTAAACGGGTATAGGTTTTAAAATAAATAAATTATTGAACATAGGATAATCAGCCAATATACAATATGAAATACATTACTCTATGATTGATACAGGACAGTGTGACAACCTTGCCCTTTCTCCTTCAGGAGAGAATTTATTTTTCTTCTGAAAAGATTGATTCCTACATAGCCAATGTGCTGGCATATAGATTTATTACTTGGATAGTACAATAAAAGGAGAACCCCTACTTAAAACTGGGAAAAAAAATTAAAACTAAGGCCTTGCTACCTGGTTGATCTGAAATCTTTCAGGACAGGTGGGAATATTTCAAGTCTCATGGAAAGATCTGAACATAGATCAAAAGAAACAAGAGCCAGAGGCAAAACATCTGCCTAGCACTGAAAATAGTAAAGTAGAAAGAAGCCAGGAGCAAAACTGCATTAATCATGCTGATAAATTGTGAAGTGAATAAACTTCCTACACAAGCAATATTTTGTTGTGACTAAACTTAGAGAAGAGCTACACTGAAAATGAAAAATTACTTTTCAGCCACCAGAAGTTAGAATGCAATGCAAATACAATCTTCTCAAAGAACAAGACTTAAAAATAATCATGCTGGTGTATCATTTAAAAACCTACAATGATGAAACCCTACAATAACTTGGTGCCTCATTTTATATGCTCCAATGTTGTGCACTGAGGGGGCCAGTTTACCAAGCTGTGGTGAAAGGGGTCCAGCGTTGGCAGCAATGGCCCTTTTTGACGCGCACTGAGGCCCTTTTTACCACAGCGGGTAGAAAAGCAGAAAAAAAGAAATCGCCATGAGGTAAGATTGCACTTACAGCATGGCCATGCGGTGGAGAGCACTTACCACCACCCATTGAGGTGGCGGTAAGGGCTCCCTAAGACCCATCTTTTTGAAAAAATTTACGGAAAGAAACAAAACACATAAAGTCCACACTTACTGTTCACTAATGCATCATACATTCACCTCTGAACTCCCATTCCCGTATTATCACATCACTCATACCTTTACTCACAGAAAGATATATACCATACGCCTTCATGCCTTTTTATCGCCCTCTAAGCTCCCATTGTTTCCTTCCAAAGTTGCAATGCCTATGTTCCATTATTACATTCCTTAACGACACCTCAATTGTTTCGCTTAACCCTGCACAATGTAATCCATAACTATCTGTAACAAATTGTATTTCCAACATTCAACTCGTATTGTAAGCCACACTGAACCCGCAAAAAGGTGGGAAAATGTGGGATACAAATGCAATAAATAAATAAAAACCTGGCGGTAACCGGCCAGTGCAGGCCACTACCCGATTACCGCCGGGTAACCCCATGCAGAAATATTTTTCAAGCCTTTCTGCTAGCGCCAGAAATGCCGCACACTGGGGCTTACCGCTGCTTTGTAAAAGGGCCCTTGAATGCAAATTTTATAACAACATCTGGGCACCAAGATGCCATTATAGAATACTAGTGCAAGTTGGCATTGGTGAACCTAAATATAGGCACCAACAGTTAAGCCATGTCCATGGCAGACATAACTATTGGCACCTAAGTGCACCAAATAACTTACATAATTTACAGTATTCTGTAAGCTGCACATGTAACCAGGAGACCCACTATTGTCCCACCTATGCTCTGCAAAGTGATATCTGCATGTAAATCATAGAATAGCACCTAGCACTTAACGTGTGTAAGTGCACATTATACATGGGTAATTCTACTGAGAGATGCGACCAGAGACTTACCCTGTGCATTGAGCTGATGTCCTCATCTTGATTGAGGAAAGCACCCTGCTGGTTTTTTACGTTTCAATCTCATGTCCTGCTTGGACTATTAGCCCCTGACGCAGCCCTTGTGGGCGAAACACAGTCTGTGTCGGGCGAATCTCTGAAAATAAAGTTTTGAACCATATCACTGATTGATCTGCTTTGTTTGTCTCCACGTTGGATTTTGCGGATCGCTTGCCATCTTGTTTCTTAGATGCATTGATTTCAAGACATTTCGTAATGCATTCCATAGTTGTGTGCTTATATAGGAGAAGCTGGTTGTGTATGTTGATTTGTATTTTAGTCCTTTGCAGCTTGGGTAGTGGAGGTTTAGGTACGTGTGTGCTGAACTTTTTCAGTTTCTGGTTGGTAGATCTACTAGGTCTGCCATGTATGTCGGAGTCTCGCCGTGGATAATTTTGTGGACCAGGGTGAAGATTTTGAATGCAATTCATTCTTTGATTGGGAGCCAATGTAGTATGTATACAAGTTATGGAATGAGAAGGTTAGCGTATTAATATACATAATTTAGTATTTGTGGTATACTCTGCAAAATAAATCTGGAGCCCAGTATTGAAAAGGAGACTGGGAAACATTTAAGACCATGGGCCACTAATTTTCAGTGACACCATAAAGATAGTACAAAGAAAGGAGGAAACCAAGGTAATCCCACACAACACAAATGCTGAAAAGCATGGGTGAACCAGGAATTCATCAAGATTGACCTTTATTCAGCAGTGGTCCACAGTACACATACGCTGAGTTTGACAAATTGTAGTTAGACAACCTGACTCAATACAGGCATAGGAGCCAACTTTTCAAAATTATTGGGGGTGCTAAGCCCAATGGAAATGACCCCTCCTCTGAACACATACAAGGAATTTTTCTCAATATTGGGAGTGCTCAAGCATCCACAGCACCCACAGAGTCGGCTCCAATAAATACAGGCCATGTTTCGGCATCAACTCCTTCATCAGGAGTCCTAGTTGGGATGTTTATAAATTGGTAAGATTTTGAGAAAGCTACCAAATAAGTTACTGTCAAACAAACAATCTGAACAATCATTAGCACAGAGATGCCTCTTTCCTGAGCCACAGCGACCAAGAAAGTGCTAATGATTGCTCAGGTTATTTGTTTGACAATAACTTATTTGGTAGACCTTCTTAAAATCTTGCCAATATATAAACATCCCAATTAGGACTCCTAATGAAGGTGCTGATGCCGAAACATGACCTATGTTGAGTCTGGTTGTTTCACTGTAAGTTGTAATCCTGAGCATATGTGTACTGTGGACCACTGCTGAATGAAGGACCATAAAAATTGTGCCAGTCAAAATCACTCTAGTCACTTCAGTACTATCTCTATAATGCTGAAGCAGAATTAAAGTGGAGCATGGGTGATAAACACATTTACTTTAATGTGTAGAGTAATTTTATCAAGGCATTTTACCTGCGTATGTTGTCAAATATGTACAAAAATGCCTTTATAAAATCACCCTCTATACCCCTAATTCTGTAAACTTGTGTGCACTGTTTGATTTTTAGCACCCATAATTGTTCACTCAAGTTATAAAATAGTGCCGGTTGCATGCATATCTTGATTGATAAATTAACTGATAATTTGAGTTAACAACCACTAACTGACTATGATCAGAATTAGGTGGTGCCAATTGGCACTAATTTGTTGTTATGAGCGTAAATGCCCTTAGTTGGTATTTTACAAATTGAGTACACAAAATCCATTGGGCTCAATATTCAGAGCGTGGGAAGCAGCCGAGCTGCCTCCCATGGTCAGTGCTGCTAAGAACATAGCTGGCCAAGTCGATATTCAGCGCTGGGCAGCTAAGTTCATATCGCCCAAAGAGAGACCTGCTATTGACACAACCAAATTTGGTCGCAAAACTTAGCCAGCGATGCATTGAAAATCAGTGGATAACCAGTTATATTGTGTGATATAGCCAGCTATCTGATAAGTGATAACTGGTCATATTCAGCAGGAGATAGCCAGCTATCCCTTGCTGAATATCGGCAGATAGCTGGCTAAGTACCATTTAACTGGCGGTTAAATTGTTTTGAGTATTGGCTGAATTATGCTCAACTGCAAGAGGAGTATGGACCTTGGAGAGTCATGGGCAGATCAGGGGAGTGCCTACCACTTATGCAGAGAAGTTACAGAATATTATCAATTATGCGTCTAAATGACAGCAGTTAGGTGTGAGCATTTATACTAGCCATTGAGCTAGTGTAAATGTCTGCACCTAAAGTTTTCTTGCTCCTCTTATGCATGCTGACACTCAGTATCAGCATGCACAAGAGGAGCAAGAAGAAAGAAGAGCAGGGGGCAGGCAGCGAATGCGGCTGCACCGGAGACCGCGCTGAAGGACATGAGGACCCCCACCAGCAAAAGTGCTTGTTTGTGAGGGGGCGAGGCGAGGCGGTGGGGGGGGGGGGTGAGGAGGCGAGGCAAGGCGTGGCGGTGGGGTGAAGGGGCGGCACTCAAAATGTGCCCCCAACCTCGGGCTCTGGCTCCCTCCTACACCCCTGCCTGAGCGTACTGCCTTTTAGTGTGTGGTAGTGTTTTCAGCCACCTAGTAAAAGGGCCCCTTAATGATGCTCTTTCTAGAATATTGTAGGTGAGGATAGACCGTGCATGCGCTAAGGTCATTTCTATCACAGCTGTAAATTCAGCCTTTTTCTGGCCACGTGCTAATGCTAGCCTACAGCCACTGAAAAAAATTAATGCAGGAGCACTTACTGTCTCCTATTTAGAAGGGCACCAATAGCACCATGTTAAATCAGTGCTATTCAGTCATTTTAATTAATTGTTTAGTTTATTTATATACATTATTTATATTCAACACAATCTCAAAATCCTTGGTGGATAGCAAATAAAACATACATAATTAAAGCTTGACCCAGCCAGACTAGAAAATAAACATATGAAAAATAATCAGAATATCAAAATATCAAATTCCATCATTACACCTCCACTCTTAATATCACTCAGCATAATAATAATATTTTCAGCTCCTTTTTGAACTGCCCCACATGTTGTACAGATCTTAACCTGAAAGGGAGGGAGTTTCACAACTTAGGTCTAATAATATAAAAAAAATAGAACAATATTCCTCTAGTCTTACTATATAGAAAGAAGGTATTTGTAGAAGCATCATCGTTGCTGACCTCAAAGCCCTTGGTGGTTGGTAAATTCATAAGCTTGCTGAAATTGCACAGAAACACAGTTATTTAGGACTCTAAACACAAAAAGCAAAATTTTAAATTTAATTCGCTGTTCAGTCGGTAACCAATGTAGATTTTTTAACACTGGAAAAATATGAGAAAAGCCTGAGCAACCAGAAAGGACTCTTGCAGGCGCATTCTGTGCCACTTGCAGTGCTTTACGATATCTTTTTGGGATTCCAATCAATAAACTATTACAATAATCAAAACAGGGAGTGATAATACTTTGAACCACCAATCAAAAATTCGCCTCATTAACAAAAATCTCTTAAGAATCCTTATACCAAGCTGCATTAAGCACTAGTGCATGGTTCCTGCAGCTTAAAAGGGCTTACCATGAGCCATGGTCAGGCGTGCTGTGGTAAGCTCTGAGGTAATGTGCATACACCATGCAGTAAAAAAGTATTTTTACTTTTATCATCGAGAGGGGGGGCGGGCATGTCTGTGGTAATCATTTAGTGAAAATACATTGCCACATACTGATTAGCATGTGAGCCCTTACCACCTACAAAATAGGTGATGGGAAGGGCTCATGCACTAATCTTTTTTTAATGGTCACATACTAGTGACCATTAATACAAAAATTCAAAAATGGCCATTTTAGTGCTGCGCTAAAAATGACCTTAGCATGTGGGAAAATCCCATGGAAGGGTGTGCTCAGTCCACTTTTAGCGCTGCTTTTTAGAGAGACTCCTTAATCTCCTGATGATCAGTTTAGAGAAAAACAAACTAAGGAGTGGAAGAGTAGCCTGAGAACTTGGGGAACTGGGTTCAATTCCCACTGCAACTCCTTGTGACTCTGGGCAAGTCACTTAACCCTCCATTGCCCCAGGTACAAACAATAAGGATCTGTATATAATATGTAAACCACTTTGATAGTAGCCATAGAAAGGCAGTATGTCAAATCCCATCCTCTTTTCCTTTCCCTAATAATTTTGAGAACGTGCGCTGTCAAGATTGCGTTTACCAAGCTGTGGTAAAAAGGACCCAATGCTAGCGGTGGGGGCTGTTTATGCCATGCGCTGAGACCCTTTTTACCGCAGTGGGTAAAAAGGTAGAAAAAAAGACGTAGCCATTTAGTAAGATTGCCCATTGAGGTGGCGGTAAGGGTTCCCACGCTAACCCGGTGGTAACTGGATAGTGTACATCGCTGCCTGATTACTGATAGGTTAGCACTGCGCTAAAAAATATGGAATATCAAACATATAAATGGCGAGTGACCGACTCACTCGCAAATGTGCAGTAGAGACTTCCCTCTCTGTCCCGCCCCCGCATCAATACGTGATGACGAGGGCGGGACAGAGAGAGAAACTGCGCCGCCGAGGTTGATACCGCTCCCCCCCCACCCGCCCACCCGAGGTCGCCGCTACCGTTACCCCCCCCCCCCCCACACACACACACACACACCCGGCCCGGGCCCTCTCTCCGCTACTAAACTTACACATCCATTCACCGGAATGCAGCACGCACATCAGCTGAGCTGCCGTCGGCCTTCCTTCCCTGCCTGTGTCCCGCCCTCGCTGACGTTACGTCACAGGAGGGCGGGACACAGGCAGAGAAGGAAGGGCCGACGGCAGCTCAGCTGATGTGCGTGCTGCGTTCCGGCGAATGGATGTGTAAGTTTAGTAGCGGAGAGAGAGAGGGCCCGGGCCGGGTGGAGGGATGGCGGCGACTCCGGGGGGGGGGGGGGGAACGGTAGCGGTGGTGACCTCACGGGGAGGGAGGGAGGGAGGGGGAAGGAAGGAAAACCCCAATACCAGCCCGTTTTTACGGGCTCAACGGCTAGTAAGAACATAAGAGTAGCCATACTGGGTCAGACCAATGGTCCATCTAGCCCAGTATCCTGTTTTCCAAACAGTGGCCAAACCAGGTCACAAGTACCTGGTAGAAACCCAAATCGTGTCAACACTCCATACTAAAACTCCCAGAGCAAAAAGTTGCTTCCCCTTTCTATCTCAATAGCGTACTGTGGAATTTTCCTCCAGGAATTTGTCCAAACCTTTTTTAAACCCAGAGAGCTAACCGCTGTTACCACATCCTCTGGCAAAGAGTTCCAGAGCTTAACTATTCATTGAGTGAAAAAATATTTCCTCCTATTTATTATAAATGTATTTCCATGTAACTTCCTCGAGTGTCCCCTAGTGTTAGTACTTTTGGAACAAGTAAAAAATCAATTTATTTCTACTCGTTCTACATCACTCAGGGTTTGTAGACTTCAATCGTATCTCCCTTCATCTATCTCTTTTCCAAGCTGAAGAGCCCTAACCTCTTTAGCCTTTCCTCGTACGAGAGGAGTTCCATTCCCTTTATCATTTTGGTCGCTCTTCTTTGAACCTTTTCTAATTCCACTATATGTTTTTTGAGATACAGTGACCAGAACTGAACACAATACTCAAGGTGCTGATGAACCATGGAGTGATACAGAGGCATTATAGAATTTTCGGTCTTATTTACTATCCCTTTCCTAATAATTCCTAGCATCCTGTTTGCTTTTTTGGCCACCGTCACACACTGAGCAGAACATTTCAGCATATTATCTACAATGACACCCAGATTTTTTTATTGAGCGCTGACCCCCAAGGTGGACCGGACCCTAGTACGGGAAATGGCGTGCACTGGGGCTAGAACTACTGCCGGTGCCTGCGTAGTGGTGGAGATGAAAATGGTAACGGAATTCAAACATGCGTGGGATAAACATAAAGGAATCCTGTCCAGAAGGAATGGATCCTCAGAAGCTTAGCCGAGATTGGGTGGCAGAACCAGTGGTGGGAGGCGGGGCTGGTGGTTGGGAGGCGGGGCTAGTGCTGGGCAGACTTCTATGGTCTGTGCCCTGAAAATGGCAGATACAAATCAAGATAAGGTAGCACATATGAGTTTATCTTGTTGGGTAGACTGGATGGACCGTGCAGGTCTTTTTTTGCCGCCATCTACTATGTTACTATCGTTACTATGTTACTATGCGTTGGACTGATGGTAGCTCCAGATTAGCATGTGGTAAGCTCACATTGGGCTTACTGCTGTTTTGTAAAAGGGCCCCTTAGTACCTTAGTTTGCTAGCTGAATAGTGCTTCCACACCTATTCTCCACCACCAACACACTCCCTGCCAAACAAAATGTTTTAAAAAACCTGCATTAGGCCATTTTTACAAGTGTGCATTATAGCTTCATGTCATTTATTTATTTATTTTGTTGCATTTGTATCCCACGTTTTCCCACCTCTTTGCAGGCTCAATGTGGCTTACAATACATCATGAGTAACAGAAATACTTGAAAAAGTAAACATTTAGTGATAACTGAGGATTTGGGTAGCATGACAATAATAAAACATGATAGTATATTAACAAACAAACATATTAAGAATTATTTAAGAAATATATAAGAGTTGTATAAGAAAGTATACATTTAGTAGTAGTTACAGGTGGTTAGTGCTACAGGCAAAAGTGCCCCTAAGTACGCTAATTAGCTCTTAGGTAATATCATCTAGTATGGGCCTAACAGTTAACTACAGTGGCCAGCAGTTAACTAAAATACCAGCCACTGCAATAAAAATAAAACTGGATATTTAGACCTAGTACTTAAACACTGGCCAGGACTGAATATTTGGGGTCCTGTTTTCTAAGATGCGCTAGCATTTTTAGCATGCACTAATGCTAGAGACACGCATAGAAATATATGAGTGTCTCTAGCATTAGCGAGCACTAATTTTTAGCCTGCACTAAAAACACTAGTGCGCTTACAGCATGGATTAGTAAACAGGGCCCTTGGTGTCAGCACCCACCTGGAAGTGCTATCTGGTTAGCAGTCTGAATATGGCCGCTAACTAGGTAACCTCTGGCTACTCAAACTCTACCCACATACCACTCAGCACTGTCCAGATAATGCCAAAATGGTCAGAGGACTTAGTAGTAGTAACTCAGTAGTGCCTATGAATATCCCTCTTGCCAGCACTTATTTGGTTAGCAGCATATGTTAACCAGATACATAAGAGCATAAGCTTTGCCATACTGAGACAGACCAAAGGTCCATCAAGCCCAGTATCCTGTTTCCAACAGTGGCCAATCCTGGCCACAAGTACCTGGCAAGAACCCAGAACAATAAAACAGATTTTTATGTTACTTATCATAGAAATAAGCAGTAGATTTTCCCAAGTCCATCTTAATAATGGCTTACGGAATTTTTTTTTAGGAAATTATCCAAACCTTGTTTAAACCTCACTAAGCTAACTGTTTTTACCTCATTCTCTGGCAACAAATTCCAGAGTTTAATTACATGTTGAGTGAAGAAATATTTTCTCAGGTTTGTTTTAAATCTACTGCTTAGTAGTTTCATTTTGTGCTCCCTAGACCTGTCTCTTCTCCAAGCTGAAAAGCCCTAGCTGCTTTAGCATTTCCTCATAGGGAAGTTGTCTCATTCCCCTTTATCATTTTATCACCCTTCTGTAACTAGAATTGCACACAGTATTCGAGGTAAGGTAGTGCCATGGAGCAATAGAAAGACACCCCCCCCCCTCCCCCGATATTCAGCACTATTTAACAGACCAGAACGGCTGCTGACCAATTAAATAGCACTTAACTGGCTATCCACTGATATTCAGCATGGGATAACCAGCTATCCCCCACTGAATATCCCCAGTTAGTGGCTAGAAGATAGCTGATTATATCATTTGATATAACTGACAATTCTCTGATTTAAAAAGCTGGTTTCGTGACCATATTTGACTGCATGAAAACCTGGTATATCTTTGGCCAGTTTAAAGATAACCAGCTAAGTCTGAATATCGACATAGCTGGTTATCTTTAAACCGGCAAAAAATAAAACAGATATTCAAAGCCAGTCACCAGAAACGGCCCAGCATTGAATATCCGGGTTTAGCACCAACCGCAGGAGTTAGTCGGTCTAACTCTCATGGTCTGAACATCAGCCTCATTATAACATCCTCATTTTTGTTCTCCACACCTTTCCTAATAATTCCTAACATTCTGCTTGCTTTTTTTAGTTGCCGCTGAACACTGAACAGAGGGTCTCTATGTTACTATGATCATCTCTGGTCAAGAGCTTTAAGCATTATTAGCATTCTAAAAGGTAAGGTTGTCAGATCAGCCTGAAGGCTTTTAAAAGCTGGTAAATATCAATTTAGCCAGGAGATCTATTGAGTCAGTATATTTTTCAGCACTAATGGCTTTCACTGTTTTAATAAGGTGTCAAACAGTTTTTCTCTTTCCCTCTTACAAAGCTCACTGAATGTTAATGCATGCACAAGTAAGACGAAAAAAATAATTTTTCAGTGTAACTTTTCACGGGGTGCTAAGATATATAGCTGTTGATAGTGCACGTGAATGCACTCAATGTTTCAATAGAAAGAAAAACAATGAGACAAAGGGATTAAAAAAACCCACATGAACAAAAGCCAAAAATGACCTAACCTTTCTAAAACAGTTTGAGCTCCACCCCTGGTGGATCAGAAATGGAGTGCTGTACTGTGATAGAAACGATAAGAAACAAAAATCACAGTACATTTGCTTTTCCTTTTGTTCAACACTTTTACAAAATCCATATTAATTGAACGTTGCTGAGGCTATTTTTTTTTTAACCTTCTTTTGAAAATATAATCCAAAAGAAAAATTGAAAAAAGAAATGCATAAAGACCACATTAACATAAACAGAGAAGAAAGATAAATTAATCCACAACTAATACAAAAGAAATTAGGATCATATCATCCGTTCATACCTGCCACACTATAAAACCCACTCCTGTTCTCCATTTACACTTCTTCCCTTGGCTCTCTGATATCATCCCATGGCTTTCAATACCATCTCTATGTTGACGACTCCCAGATCTACCTCTGTACTCCCGAAATCTCAACCAGCATCCAGACCAGTGTATCAGCTTGCCTATCTGATATTGCTGCCTGGATGTCTCAACGTCATCTGAAACTTAACATGGCCAAAACCGAGCTTCTCATCTTTATCCCTAAACCCACCTCTCCTCTCCCCCCCCTTTCTCTATTTCTGTGGACGGCACTCTCATTCGCCCTGTCTCATCAGCTCGTAACCTTGAGGTCATCTTCGACTCCTCTCTCTCCTTCTCTGCTCACATTCAGCAGATTGCCAAAACCTGTCGTTTCTTTCTCTATAACATCAGCAAAATCCGTCCCTTCCTCTCTCAGCACTCTACCAGAACCCTTATCCACACTCTTATCACCTCTCGCCTAGATTATGGCAACCTGCTTCTCACCGGCCTCCCACTTAGCCATCTCTCTCCTCTTCAATCAATCCAAAACTCTGCTGCGTGACTCATTTTCCGCCAGAGTCGCTATGCTCACATTAGCCCTCTCCTCAAGTCACTTCACTGGCTTCCTATTCGTTTCCGCATTCAATTCAAACTTCTCCTTCTGACCTATAAGTGAATTCATTCTACCGCTCCCCAGTACCTCTCCACTCTTGTCACTCCCTACGCCCCACCTCAGGTACTCTGTTCTGTGGATAAATCTCTCTTATCTGTCCCCTTCTCCCCTACTGCTAATTCCAGATTCTGTTCCTTTTATCTCGCTGCACGGTACACCTGGAATAGACTTCCCGAGCTTGTACGTCTAGCCCCGTCTTTGGCCATTTTCAAATCCAGGCTAAAAGCCCACCTTGTTATTGCTGCTTTTGATACCTAACCACTACTCACTTGCCCTGTACCCTCTTATCCCCACCTCTTTAATTCCCTTACCTCTTAGTTGTTTTGTCTGTTTGCCTGTCCTATTTAGATTGTGAGCTCTTTGAGCAGGGACTGTCTTTCATGTATGGTGTACAGCGCTGCGTATGCCTTGTAGCGCTATAGAAGTGATAAGTAGTAGTAGTAGTAGTAGTAATAAAACAAAAATCCCTCCACCCCTACAGGTACTTCTTTATTTATAAGAAGTTGTTTGATTTGTGTGGGATCAAAAAATACATATTTTATATCACGATATTTAACCAAGCACTTACAGGCGAATCTCAGAAAAAGAGGCTTCCGCTGCAAGAACCTGGATTTTAATTTAAGAAATTCTTTTTTTTTAGTTCAAATATCTTCATTAAAAGGTTTTAAACAATAATAGAGAAAAACCAAATCCAGAACGAAAAGCAGGCATCAAAGTACAATAGCCATATATGTATATCACCCACGAGATATATAGTCCAATAGGACTAGATTCTATATATAGTACCTATAAAATCAGCACCTAGGCATATTCTGTAAACTGTGTGGTTTATAAAATACGCCTAGAAGGTTTATATAAAATGCATCTAGCAGCCATGCCTGCACCTAACTCTATCCAATATCCTAACAGTGTCCCAAACATATACATTCACTGCAGGATTTACAAAATTTTTTTAATCATAAGCAATTTACTCCAATTTACTTTCGGGGTTCATCAGATCTGACTGCATCTCACATCCATATGAACAATTGTGTTCTTTGCGTCACAGGCGCAATGGTGTGGTGCAAATCCTCATTGAATCCCCTTCTTCTCAGTCATATTACACTGCTTATTTTCCAAATCATATAATTTATGCAATCTAGCAAAAAAATTTTTTAAATATACCCAACATGTCTCTGAGCATATACTTATCTTTAAATGACGGCAGCTTTTAAACGCTAGGGAACCCCCCACCGACATGGCCAGGTTTCGCTAAAAGCTTTATCAAGGAAGAGGCTCTCTCTACAAGACAAGAAATAAGTATAATCAATTTTATCCTGACATATTATAAATACGGAGTAAACCTTACAAGTTATAACCTAGTACTATACCATAACATGTTTCCTTCGCTCCTGCATCAAGAAAATGGCCGCGGCGTCTTAGCGCAGAACTAACAATTTTAAAGGGCTACAGCTGATCACACAACCTACCCTCGGAGCTCAGTCCCAGGACCAGGGTAGATCCAGAGGGGGGTCACCACTGAAAGAGTATCAGACCAGAGAAGGGTCTGAGCCCACAGAGATTGAATTTGTGCTGAGAGGAGGTGAAACAGCCACTGAGAATAGCACTGGCCTACAGGATATGCATGGACAGGTGAATTGTAAACATGTATATTGTTTATTAATTCACCTGCCCTTCCCATCCCATCCCAGAGGAATGCTCCACACACTCCGGTAGTTAGGGAGAGACAAAATGGATGATACACCGATATGAGAAAATACAGATTTTTATTCACTTACCAAGTTAGAAAAACAGACAGTCTATAATGGCAGAGTCTATAATGCTTTTCTCATGGGAGTGTACACAGGATGCATACAGGTGCAGTCTCTAAGCATATCTCCGACTAAGTCCAGCTGACTCCCAGGTTATATATATTTTTTCTATCGCCATATAATCCTAACAGTTTGCGAGCATTAGACCCTCCCCCAATATTGCTAAACATTGGTTTCTACAGCTCATCAAGATTATTAGGGTGGTCCACAGCAACATCATACCGATTAGAATGTTTATTCACTTGCTTAACAGTCCATTTCACCAGCTACCTTTTATCTTAAGCCTCCAGGCCTGATAAGCTGCAGAAAGCCCCTAACCGCATTCTGTCCTACGCCCGTGGCTGGAACATTTTTGCTCTAGGTTCCTCTTTCTGCAAGCCTGCAAAACAGCTTGTCACGAAGCATAATCTCTGGGTCACACAGAGGCTATGCTTTTAGTTTTAGCTGTTAGCTTCAGGCTTTCAGGACTTTGGTTCAGAGAAGGCCCAGACAGGTTCATTATGATCAATATATTTGATGCCCATGAGGTATTCCTGTAAATATACCTGAGAGGAGATGTGGTATAAGAGTTCCCCTCAGGAATACCAGAAGGATTGGATCTAAGTTGGAGTTTATATGCTTTTTGGACTGCTTAATAAAGGTTTCAAGTACTGCCTATTGCAGAGTTGGAAGAAATAACAGTTTGAGTTTGCATAAGCTGTGACTACAGTGTATCTTTGAGCACAAGAGTACAAGTGCCTCCTAAACCCCCAGATCGCTATTCCAGACCATAGACCTACTCCCAAGCTCGACTTCAGGCAAACTGGAATGGATGAGTGAAGTGAGGGTGGCCCTGAATGTGAAACTGAACTGACTGATCTGCTTTGTGGCCCAGGGTCGGAGCTAGCGCATGGGTGAGACCTGGGTTACAGGTGTTACTGCTTCAATTTTATATATCTGTAGCTTTTGATGCTGTTAACCATGCTCTATTGCTTGAACATTTGGCAAATATTGGAATTTCAGGGAATGTTTTTAAATGGTTTCAGAAAATTCTTGTTAGCCGTAGCTATTGCATGTGACAAAATAAGTCACTTTCTAATCCATGGTTTTTGGGTTGTGGAGTCCCTCAGGGGTATCCCCTGTCCCTTGTGCTCTTTAACTTTTTTATGTCTTCATTGGGTAAAATTAAATTAGAGCTGGGAAACTACTTTACTGTTGATATTTGCTATTATTGCTAGTACCTGGTAGACGTGTTACCAGGATGCTGCAGGTATTCATTCAGAAATAGCCAAGGTTGAGCTTTTCATAAAGTGAATTAGCACAATTTTGTAAATAGAGACATAGGACACTCCATCTCCTAACACCTCATTTCCTCAGCATGTCCTCTCTCTTCCTCTTTTCTGTCTTTCCTCTTCTCTTTCTGTTTTCTCCTGTGTGTCCTCTGCATTTATCTCAACTAATTGTGATTTACTCGCTATTTTTTCTCTATGTACTTCTAACTGCCAGGTATTCTCCTTCATATATAATTAGGGCTTCTAACCTTAAGTGTTTATAAATTGTAAACATAGGTGTTTATTTTTCTTTTTAGCTAATTAGGTACGAAACCCAGTGTTTATTGGTGCTTTTTGCACTGCAGGTATTATAGTGGGGTACCTTTTCCAGCAGAGCCAAACCTATAGGTTTTTGTGCCACTTAAGAGTCATTAGCACAGGAAAGGCAGAAAAACTAAGTGGAAGGTGAAAGACAAGCCAGGGGAGGGGGTGAAAGGTACTAGGGAAAGTGGGATATTTCCAGTGTTTATCCAAAAAGCACCTATTTTAATTTTGCTGTATCGAGGGTGGTTATTGGTGGATATCAGTTAAAACCTAAAATCAGCTATAGAATAAGCTATGAAACTTCCAATTATAAACCTCATCCCTAAATTGTGACAGCCAAAGACATTTTTAAATTTAGAATCTCCCAGTAGCTACCCAGAAAGAAGCAATCTGAAATAAAAAAAACAAAAAAACAAATTGGCAGCTGTTTAGAATATTTTACTATGCATAAGAGCTAAGCTTGGTTTCTCTGCTAGCACTGCATCTTATGAATGCCTTTTAAAATTCACTTATGCACATTATAAATCCACAAATTACACATAAAAAATCTTGATAGCACTGAAAGCACATTTTTACCTGTAAGACCAAAGCTGGTATTTCCCTTGACAGTAGCCAATTAAACAAAGCTCCTGCAGGTAGAGGCACTGTCTGGCTCTCTTCTTCAAACTAAGTGGTCTGGTAACAGCAGGGTCTACAAAAGCAGCATGGGAGTTAGAAAAATCAAATTAGTTGCCTACGGAGAGCAGAAAATCATTTTGTTTTATGTGTGGGGTCAATATAGTGCTGTAAAACAGTTTCATCTTGAGCAGTTTAGTAGGCCATAAAGCAACACTCTTGATCTCTAAATGTTAAATTGCTGGAATAGAAACAATTAAATTGCACTTCCCTTTCTAAATGAGTCTATGCACTAGACTACGATTTGGAGCTCATCCAGTGTGGGTATTGTGTAACATGGTAGGGATATGCAAGAAAATGGATACTGGTGATTTTAATACAATTTTTACAGCAGTGGGAGGATGTGAGACAGTATGGTGAACTGATGCCCCCTCCCCCCCCCCAAGTACAAGTCTGAGATGCTGAGGGAGGGGCTAGCAGCCCCCAGCTTTAAGTCAGATTTAGGACTAGATTAGGCTACCTGAGCTCACAACCCCACCCCACCCAGGCCATAGCCACTTTGAAGACATATTATAAACTTTTTCAATACTGATTTATGTATTGTAAACCATGTCATAAAATTACCTCACATGTTATTATACGCATTATGCAATTAGGCCTACTCAAGACATATAATAGGCATACTCAAGGGAGGAATTTTCGGTGAGACTTAAATGCATATTTTATAAAATAAGCTTATACATATATACTTTGGGATCCTTTTACTAAGCTGTGGTTAGCACTAATGCATGCTTACCAGAGGTTTAAAACACTACCGCAGGGTGTACTCAGGCGTTCTGCGGTAGTTGTGGGATTGGCACGCGCTACCCATAAGCTAAGAAATAGAATTTATTTTTTAGGCCTGGGGGCATGTCTGAGAGCAGAGAGTAGGCTTGTTCTGTTCTAATCTGTTAGCGCAGCTACATCACCATGTACTAACCAATTAACATGTGGTTAGTGCGTAGGCCCTTACCATCTACAAAACAGGTGGTGGTAAGTGCTCACATGCTAATGACTGCATGCTAATGGGGACATTAGCACATGGCCATTAATAAGAAAAAATGGGAAATAGGGCCATTTTATCTCTGCGCTAAAACTGGCCTCAGCACGTAGGAAAGACTCACGCTGGAGATAGTGCAGGCCGCTTTTTAGCATTGCATGGTAAAAGGGCCCATTTATGTGCTAAAATGTATGCCTGCTCCCAAGCAGATACAAATGGCTGTGCATCAATGTAGGCAGAATTTCTGCTGGATTTTGTGCTAGCATTTTGAGATATAAGTACCTGCATTTTACAAGTTATAAAATTACCACTTATGAGTGCAATTGTATAACTGGGCACCTCCATTTAGTGCCCCTATCCTAGTGAACCAAGGTACTTAGGAGTCCTTTTACTTAGGCACGCCAAAAAATGGCCTGCGCTGGTGTAGGTGCGTGTATTGGACGCATGCAGGTCCATTTTTCATCGCGCAAAAACCCCCGGATTCTCTATAGCACGATTTAAGTTGCGCGCACAATTCCAGTCGAATTCTGGATTTACACACACTACTTTTTTAGTTAAGAAGCCAATCAGTGCTGATAATTGCCACTTAACAGGCAATTATTGACACTAATTGCCATTAATTAGAATTTTCATGCAGAACTAAGCGTATTCTATAACGTGATGCATGTAAATTCTAAGTCACATAGTTGAAAAGGGGGTGTGGCATTGGCGTGAAATGAGCAGGTTGTGGGCATTTCTAAAATCAATGCGTGTTGTTATAGAATACACCCGGTGCGCGTGTAATTTAGTTTTACTTGGTGTAACTGCCCTTGACTAAAGTTAGTCATGTGGACAGGCACTTGGGGTATTCTATAAACTGCATAGAAATTTAGGTTTATTCTATAAAGCATGCCTAAATTTAGGAATACTTTATAGAATACACCTAGTCGTATTTTATTTTGGAGCTGGATTTTTAGGGGTAATTCTATAAATGACACTCAAAAATGTACACAAAAAAATATGCACTAAGTGCTATTCTATAACTTTAGGCTCCAGACTTACACCTGCTGAAACCTTGTGTAAATGATGGCACCCAAGTTAGGCGCACTGGCCGCCTTCTAATCCGGGCTAAAGGCCTACCTGTTTGATGCTGCTTTCAATTCCTAACCTGTCACCTGCTCGTAACCTTTATCTTGTCTTCCTCTCTTCAATAGTCCCTTTTCCCTATATGTCCTATGTGTCTGTCCTACCCTTATCCTTTATTTGTCCTGTCTGTCTGTCTTGATTTAGATTGTAATCTCTTTTGAGCAGGGACTGTCTTTTCTTCATGTTCAATTGTGAAGCGCTGCGTATGACTGGTAGCGCTATAGAAATGATTTGTAGTAGTAGTAGTAGTATAACTATGTACACAACTTTTCAGAATGCCCTGAAATGCCCATAGCCATACCCCTTTTGAGTTAGGCCTAAGGGCCCCTTTTACTAAGCGGCTAAACAGGAAGTACCGCTGGGCTACCACAGCAGCCCGGTGGTACTTCCCACCCCTAGTGCCGTCATATCCGGTGCTACAAAATATATTTATTTTTGTAGTGCCGGAGTGTACCCAGCAGTAATCGGGCAGTGCCATATGCTGCCCGATTATCGCCGGGTTAGCGCAAGATCCCTTACCAGCCCCTCAATGGGTGGTGCTTTACTCGCTGCACGGCCATTTCCTGCAGGAAAAAGAGACTTCCCTTTTACCCGCTGTGGTAAAAGGGGGCTTCGGCAGGCGTGAAAAACACACGCCAATGTCAGCGCAGGCCCCCTTTTGCCACAGCTTGGTAAAAGAGGTCCATGTAGTGTTATGCACCATGTCTTATAAAATAATGCACAGCCAGATGTGTGCACAAATTTTAATGAATGCCAATTAACATCAATAATTGGTTGTTAGTACTCAAATACTGACAGTTAAGGGCTTGCTACCCAACTAATTTTGCACGCATCTTCAGCGTGTGCACAATTTGGGCACGCAAATCTAGCCACGATATATAGAAACCTGGGGTAAGATTATAGAATACTAGCACTTGCGTGTGTAAATGTAACATTCATGCTTGTAAGTGCAGGTTGGACATAAAGCAGTATTTTGCAAGCTTAGCACACAACCTGCATAGTGCACAGCTGCAAGGGTGCATACACATGGGCGGCGCATCCCACACTTACCCATGTAACTTATAGAATACTATAAGTTGCACACTAAAGTTTAACATTTACACACTCACATTTAAGCCTGCCTTGTAAGTGGAATGACAGCAGCTAAATTAGTGCTATACAGAATAAGAACATCAACATAAGAATAGCTATACTGGGTCAGACCAATGGTCTGTCTAGCCCAATATCCTGCTTCCAGCAGTGGCCAAGTGATCTCACAAGTACCTGGCAGAAAACCAAATGATACCATGATTCACACTACCAATTCTAGGTCAAGCAGTCTTCCCCATGTCTATCTCATTAGGATGCTATAGATTTTTCCTACAGAAATTTGTTCAAAACTTTTTAAAATCAATATACGCTAACCACTGTTATCACGTCCTCTGGCAATGATTTCCAGAATTTAATTATTATTAATTGTATATGTCACAATGGTTCAATTTTGACTTCCTCTCCAGCACTCATTTTTATGTAAAACTCCTATTTGCTCTGAATCGTCATGCTCAGAGGAGCATCACATCACAAGTTTTTTAATTCAAAATCTGTAATATTTATGGGACATTACATATTGATCAACAGCAGTTCAAATCAAAAACAAGGGCTGTGGAACTCAAATCACACTTGTTCTGTCCCGGTGGATGGTAGTACAGCCCTACCAGTATACTCTTTCTCTTCACACATTGAATTTCTATCCACAAGGATTGCACAATGCTATCTGTTTCATGTAGAATATTTTTTGTTTGACTCCATTCCCTCTTTAACATATAGCACGAAAACCCCTCCAATTTGATCCACTCTTTCATTGCGATATAATTTGTACCCTGATAACGCAGTGTCCCATTGACTGTCCTCCTTCCACCAGGTCTCTGAGATGCCTATTATATCTACCTCCATTTAGTGCTATATACTCCAACTCGCCCATCTTATTTTTTAAGGCATCTAGCATTTGTGTATAGACACTTCAAACTGTGTTTTTTCCTAACTTCTACAAGCTCTTTCGAAGTTGACAGGGATAACTTGCATCCTTTACTCTGTTCTCCCATTAAACATTCCTGGGGGGTTTTTTCACCATTATTGGAACCTCTCTATAGGATTCTCTAAATGTTCTTTTTCAATAGTTTCCTTCAAAGATACTTCACAGTGAACCATGCACTCCTGGGCAACTGTCAGCTTTCCCACCATTTTAGTATAAAAGTTGTTCGATCTCCTTTTCAAAAGTTAGTGCCAGCAGCCTGGTTCCACCCCTATTAAGGTAAAGTCCATCCTTTCAGAATAGGCTTCCCCTTCCCCAGAATGTTGTACAGTTCATAAGAAATCTAAATCCCTCATCCCTGCACCATCATCTCAACCACATATTGAGACGGTAGAGCTCTGCCTGCCTTTTGGCTCCTGCGCGCGGAAGAGGAAGCACTTCTGAAAATGCAACTCTGAAGGTTCTGGACTTCAGCTTTCTACCTAAGAGCCTGAATTTGGCTTCCAGAACTTCCCTCCCATATTTTTCTATTTCATTAGTACCCACAAGTACCAAGACAGCAGGCTCCTCCCCAGCACTATCTAAAATCTTATCTAGGTGACTGTGAGGTCCACCACCTTTGCACCAGGCAGGCAAGTGACCAGGAAATCCTCATGTCCACCAGCCATCCATCTATCTACATGCCTAAGGATTGAATCACCAACTACATCAGCTGTCCTAACTCTTCCCTCCTGGGCAGAAGCTACTGGAAACACATCAACCTAGTGGTTGAATTTAGCATATACACACATTAGGAAGATGCAGTCTAGATGCAAGGTGAAGCCTATTATTTATTTGTTTGTTACATTTGTATCCCACATTTTCCCACTCAGAGCAGGTTCAATGCGGCTTACATAGTAGTAGAATTACAAAGTATAATGCAGAGAAAAACAGGCTAAGCTACTACCATGATTAGGCTAGACAGGTGTGTGGGATAGAGTTAAAAATATGGAAAATCTCCAGGTAGTCACAAATGAGCTGGAAGCCCATAGGAACAGAAAAGAGACTGCCTGGCCAATCAGATAAAAATTATAGGCAGCGACTTCTTAAACTGATAAATAATTTGTTGGTGTGTAAGTATTTCATTCATTGGAGAAACGTTTTTAGACAACTGGGCTGGCAATATCATAAATTTCATTTCTCAAATGCAGTTGCCCTTCAAGGAGAAAAAAAACCTCACAAGCACCAAAAAACAGAAATAAGATACATACAGCACAAATTGAATATTACACAGGTCGACATACAATATGTTAGTTCCTTTCATTCATTACCATGACCTTTAACAGATCCCATCCCTTTGCCCTGCTGCCACTTTTGTGCTAATCAGCTACGACTGATGACTTATGGATAAATAATGAATCATCCTCATATGACAGTCTCTTTCTTTGTCCAGAAATACGGCATGAAGTTAAATCAGAGAGAATATTTGAGCACATAGTATTATCACAGTACTAGGTATATTATAAATAGTACAGAGATTTTTTTGATGTGTTGGATATGACTAATTGGTCCTAACACGTGACCTCCTACATGATTTCACGGTGGTATTTCAAACACTTCTATTCAGTGCATAGAAAACAGTGAGGAAATAAAATCAGAACAAATATTAGGATGCTGTTATACAAATACAGTTGCCAAATGTACAGAGAGTAGGATTGTTTGAAAGAATTGGCAGCTGGTAGGAAACCACACAATGAAAACAAACAAACAAACAAACAAACAAAAAATCTCTTGCACCTTGTCTCAGCCCTGTCTGGGCTCCAGGAGATGCCTGGCAGTAATTCCCATCCCCAGCACGTACCATTTCCGGTACTACAAAAAATATTTTCTATTTTTGTAGCACCAGTGCTTACCTGCTGGGTTAGCTTGAGAGCCCTTTCTGCCACCTCAATGGGTGGCAGTAAGTGCCCCCCCCCCCCAAAAATGGCCGCACAATAAGTGATTCACTTACCGCATGGCCATTTATTTTCCAGAAAAAAAAGATAGCTGTTTACATGCTGCAGTAAAAGGGAGCCTCAGCACATGTCAAAAACACACGCTGATGCTAGCACAGGCCACCTTTTACCACAACTTAGTAAAAGGACCCCTTACCTTTTAACTTCAGTCATGGTCTTCACAGAGCAGAAAGGTGCTCTACAACAAAATGCACCAGTTGACCTGAGATTGGTGCCATTTTTTAATAGGTGGTCATAAAAGGTTTGTTTCATGTTGTCTCCTTTGTTGTTTATGGAAATATTCAATTTATTTCGATGATGTGTGGGTATTGTGGAAAGAAAGTATTTTGAGACTGCAAGAATTTCATAAATTGCTGAATACTTTAGACAAACATCTCAAATTCACAATGCACTACAGTTGTGAGGAGATTCCTTTTTTGGATATTCTAATTAGAAAGAACACATACAGTTTCATGACTACGGTTTATAGAAAACCAATAGATAAGAACCATTTTCTTCACTTTCAAAGTTTCCATAATAGGAACCTAAATGAAAATTTGCTCTACTCTCATTTTCTGAGACTAAGAAAGTTGTGCAGTGACTACACAGAATTTAATCAAGAAGTAGTACCCATGGCCCAGAGATTCAAGGATAGAGGTTACCCCCTGCACTGTATCAACAAGGGAATAGAGAAGGCAAGAGTTACTGATAGGGAGAACCTAATGGCAGAGCATGAAGAATGAAGTAAGCCTGATTGCTATGATTCTGCTGGATAGGCAGGGGAATGTTTGGGACTCACTCCTGATTGGCCTGTCAGGGGCTGAACCAGCAGCCTGATCCATTTAAGCCTTTCCCCTGCAATCTTTGCTTTGGTGTTGATTGCTCTGATTGCTTTTCTGAAGCCAGCCTGCGCTTGGGCGCTTCTGTTCACGTTGGAGTTTAGCCTTTCTCCTCGTGCTTGCTTATTGTGTGTGTGTGCTGGGTATTCCCAGCATGAGCCTGATTGCCTCACTCCCCACACCTTTCTCTTGCTCTAATGTAGTACTGTCTGGGGTAAGCTTGTGCCTTGAGTCGTTTCAGTTTGTTTGTTTAACTTTCTCTCCCTTGGTGTTCCCTTTGTTGTGCTGAGCTTCTGCTCTGCTCCCTGTTGTTCTGCCTCCCCATGTCCTTGTATTTTGCCCTTGTTTGTTTTTCCTGTGTATGGGGAGTAGCGTTCCTTTTCTGGTCTGTGTGTGTGTCAAGGCAGCTTCCCCTGTTTGCTTACTCTCCCCTTTATCTTAGTCTGCTGAGTAGCTCTGCCCTGTTTTTTCCTTTAGCAGTTCCCTTTTTCCCTTGGGGGTTGTGGGGCCAGCTTTGTGTATTCCTCAGGTAGTTCTCCCTTTCCCTTTGTATGCTGTATAGTCAGCCTAGTGTATTCCCTTGTGGGGGCTCCCTGTATTGTTGTATGCTGTAGGTACAGCCCAGTGGCATAGCCAGACTGCCAATTTTGGATGGGCCTGAACCCAAAGTGGGTGGGCACAAAATTTTCTCTCTACCCCCCTCCCACAGCAAAATTTAGTCACGCTAATCAGATGCATTTGTCACACAGGGTAAAGTGCTGCTTTTCAGTGCATCAGATTTCAGAAAATTTATTTAATAGCCTAACACCCTTTTCAGTGAGCTTTCAGAGGCCAAAACCTCTACCCTCTCTCCTGATCCTTCCATCTAATGTCTCTCTCTCCCTCTTTCTAACCAGTGTCTCTGTATCACTCTACCCTTTTCTGTTCAGTGTCCCTTCTCTCTCCACATCCTTCCAGTCTCTCCCCTTTCTCTCTGCATCCTTCCAGTCTCTCCCCTTTCTCTCCCCATTCTTCCATCCAGAGTCTCTCTCCCCATCCATCCATTTTCCCTCTTTCTCTCCCCATCCTTCCATCTGTTTTCTCTCTTTCTCTGCCATCCTTCCATCTGTTTTCTATCTTTTCTCCCCATCCTTCCATCTATTTTCCCTCTTTCTCCCCATCCTTCCATGTTTTCCCTCTTTCTCTGCCATCCTTCCATCTGTTTTCCCTCTTTCTCTGCCATCCTTCCATCTGTTTTCCCTCTTTTTCTCCCCATCCTTCCATCTGTTTTCCCTCTTTTTCTCCCCATTATTCCATGTTTTCCCTCTTTTCTTCGACGAGGCCCGCCCTGCATGCCAGCGCCAGCCCCAGCTCCCATTGCCGGCCACTGCTGCTTTTCCTGTTGAGCAGCAGGGCCGGCGCTACAAAAAGAAGAAGCGCTAATGGCGCTAAGGACGAAAAATGTTTTAAAAAAAAAGCGCGGCACCGGCAGGCACTGTCTAGGCAGCCTTGAGGCATTGGCTGCTGCTGGCTCGCAGGCTCCTCCCGTCTCCTACGTCACTGCCCTGCAGTAGGAGACGGGAGGAGCCTGCGAGCCAGCAGCCAATGCCTCAAGGCTGCCTAGACAGTGCCTGCCGGTGCCACGCTTTTTTTTTTTTAAAACATTTTTCGTCCTTAGCGCCGTTAGCGCTTCTTCTTTTTGTAGCGCCGGCCCTGCTGTTCAACAGGAAAAGCAGCAGTGGCCGGCAATGGGTGCTGGGGCTGGCGCTGGGCGGGCCTGGGCTGAAATTGGGTGGGCCTGGGCCCAGCCAGGCCCACCCGTAGCTACGCCCCTGGTACAGCCTAGTTCCCTTGTGTACTGAATGGTTCAGCCTAATGTGTATTCCTTAGGTAGTTCTCCCTTTCCCTTTATATGCTGTATAATCAGCCTAATGTGTTCCCTTGTGGGGGCTCCCTGTATCGTTGTAGGCTGTAGGTACAGCCTAGTTCCCTTGTCTGCTGAACGGTTCAGCCTAGAGTGTATTCCTATAGTTGGTTTCATTTTTTCCTTGAGTGCTGTGTTGTATAATCCTAGAGTGTTTCTTTCTGGGGCTTCACCTGTGGCACAGCCTTGTATACTTTTAGAGGCTTCTGCCTCTCACCTTTTCCTTTGTGGCTCTACCCTGCACTGTGTGTGCTGCTTGTGACCCAGTTCCATGTGGAACACTTGTTGTGCTTATACATATGTGCTAAAACATACCTCGCAAGTGAATAGTGTTTCCAATATCATCAGGAGACACTGGAATATCATTCAAACTGTACCCCAATTTGCGAATTCAGCAATAAGGATGGCTTATAGTAGGGGAAGTAATTTAAAGGAGCTGTTGTGCTCGTCAAGACCGAACCTCCAGAAAGATACTGTCTATAATGGACATAAAAGCTGTGGCAATTGCCAGATGTGCTCCATCATGATCGAGGCAAAGGAATTTGTGAACTTTATCACAGGACAGAAATTTGCTTTTGTACACAAACACTACATGCAAGTCCAAGAGAGTTGTTTATTGTATTCAGCAAGATTTATGTTGGCCAGACCACTCGACAGCTGTACGTCCGTCCGACTCACTGAACACAAAAGTGTTATTTCAACAAAGACCACGTCTCCACTGGCCATACACTGTACTGAATTTTCCCATAGCTTCAATTCACTTAGATGTTTGGTTTTACAGCAAGCTGACTGGCGTCTGCAGGGAGAAGAAGCCCGATTGTGGCTGTTAAGAAAAGAACAACAATGGATTTTTCGGTTAAAATCAATGAATCCTGCGGATTTAAATGGGAAGATTGAATGGATGCATTTTTTTCTGATATGTGAAATTCTGAAAATTGATCTTTAGTTTGATTTTCATTTAGTATCGAGGGTATGCCTCGTTCTGTTTGAAGGACTGTGATTGGACATTGATGACAGCGTGTGACGTCACAGTCCACATATATAGGGCCACCATGTTTAAATGTACCTGCCCTTCATGCTACCGTTGGCATTATGAATGGAATGTAAGCGGAGATAGTATTTAGTAGACTGACTTATTAAGAAAAATTATAAAAATTTAAGTTTTTTCTTAGGATACATGACCATTGAATTGTTTGATTGAAATGCTGTGGTCCTGAAGCAGCGTAATGTGAAACTGGACCCATTGACCACAGTTGAATCACGGTCTGGGAGGAGAAAGTTTGCAGCCTGCCTAAGTTAAGTAAAACTTCATAGCTTACTGGGCAGAGCAGTTTATTGTTTAGTATTTCAAAAAAATTTTTTTTTAAATAAGGAGGTTTTTGGAGCGCCTATGATGATGAATTTGTAGCCCCTATCCCATTTATATTTGAGGGAGGGCTTTGTTCTTGAGGCGTTTTCCTCCTTTGTCTGGAAGGACTCTTGCTTACACATTGATAACTGTGTTCTGTAATTATAAGTATAGTTCTTTCTCCTTTCCCAGAGTGTGACTCGGTTCCCGATCGGCCATGAGGCCCGCTTGCTTGGTCTCTGTGTGAGTGGGTTCCAGATCGGCCGTGAGGCCCGCCTGAATGCTCTATCTCCTACTTTCTGGTGGTGCCTGTTGGCTGTTGTGAGTGTGCGGGTCTTGGTGGCTGGGGTGGTGCGTAGAGCCTGTTCAGTCTACCCTAGGCCTTGACCAAACTCCTATACTAGTCCTCGGCCTGGGCTCAAGGGCTCACATCCATATTAACACTGATATTGTGTGCAGCATGAGATTTTCAATCCTCTCGGCATATTTAAAAAGAATACTACAGAAAAACTGACATATCTTGGCGGGGCATCGCTGCTTTAAGAATAAATACCTAACAGTGGCCCACACTTGTAACAGAAATATTAAAAAGATCGTAGCCACTTCCTCTCTTCCTCCTGTTTTGTCAACACCATCATCTTCTGTAGGCCACAGGCCCTGTGGATCATGCTCTGTATGCCCATCTTTGATGTCAATCAGTGCATTCATTCATCCACACACACACATAAAAAGTTTATTCTCTAAAACACAACTCTGATTGTAACACAGAAGGAGTGGTTTATGTTATCCTATGTCCCTACAGGCTCATATATGTAGACAAAACCACTAGGAAAATCAAAACAAGCATGAGAGAACATAGAAGGAACATTAGGAGAAGAAACATAATGGCTCCTTTGGTACAATACTGCCACAACCTCTCTCACAATTTTGTAAATTTGAGGTTCTGTATATTTAAACAAGTGAAGGTGTCTTGGCGTGGTGGAAACAATGATAAAATTTTGTTACAACAGGAGCAAAGAAAAATCTTTGAATTGGATACTGTCTCCCCTGCAGGTCTGAATGTGGAATAAATCTATCAGTTTTTATTTAATTTCCAAAGTAATGAAATGTGATGCTTTAATAATATTTTGGTCACCATATATATTGTTTCATATGCCGGTATATTTGGCACTTATTTCAGTGGCTTCTATTATCATCAAATTGCAGAGTGATATTTAGAAGATACATTAAAGTACTGCCAGAAGGTTCTTCTGTAACCAATGAACACCAACTATTAGGCTTTTTAATGGAAATACATTTTGTTTTTATGTACATGAATCATTGTATGACTCTATTTGTAGTGCAGCGTATTGCACACATTTCTTTACAGAAATACGCCTTTAGTCTGTTTTGCTTCCATGTATGGGGCATCTCCTGAGATGCAGTACAATTTGCATTTTCTATATTGAAGTGGGAACTTTCTAAGCTTAGCATTTTCTTTTCTTTTTTTTTTTATATTGCTGCTGGTTCAATGGGAGTAACTGTGTTTTGTGTCTCATTGAGATAATAGTAATTGTTATCACTATTGCATATACAATTTGCATTTTCTATATATAAGCAGGAATTTTTTAAGCTTAGCATTTTTTATATTGCCGCTGGTTCATCGGGAGTAACTGTGTTTTATGTGTCATTGAGACAACAGCAGTCACTGTCACCATGGCATATACACTGAGTTACCATGTTGTCTATTCTTATTGACGTCACCTCAGTATCTATTAAACACCGATCTAGCATTAGCAGACACTGAGACAACGCCATTCACTGTTACTGTGGTACGCAAACTTGGTTGCCATGCTGTCCACTTCTATTCGTCACTTCACGTTGTCCAGCTTGGGTTTAAAAGTTATTCATTGCACATGCACTTTTCTCTTGGCGATATTATACTAACCGACAGCGTTCACCACAGAGGTTTGATATGCAGTTAAAGTCTTGGTAAGTTCTTTTATCACATGCTTATAAGTTTTAGGACATTTTATGCCATCTGTCACCAATGCATTCTAGTAGATTCCTACAGATGTTGGCTCTTTTTAACAAAAATGTTTGCATTTTCATTTGTTAAAGTATAGCAATCGTGCTTTTAATTTATGGCATGAGTAACCCACAGGTCTATGGGTGTGTTTGTTTGTTCGGAGGGATATTTTCTATCTTACAAAGTCCAAATAATATGCAGACCCATCAAAATCTGGGGGTTTTCAGGTAACTGCAGCACAACAGTGGTAACGATTCCCACATGCTGCCTGTTGCTTCCTACCCTTGGGGTAGGCAGACAGCATGTGTGAATTGCTGCTGTAGACCGTTGAAGCAAAAAGCTTTCCTTGAGCTGGGGGGGGAGTGAGAGCTAGAATTCTTGGACATGGAGGTGGAGGAGGAGGGAGATATGCTGCATGGAGAGAGGAGAGGGGTGATAGAGGGAGAAATGTTGGAAATAGAGGTGGAGGGGGAAGGGAGGGAGAGATCCTGCATGGAGAGGGGAGAGAGAGAAACGTTGGACATAGGTGTGGAGGAGGGAAGGAGAGATACTGTATGGAGAGGGGAGAAGGGTGAGGGATGAAGAGATGCTGCATGAGATTTATGGTGTCCCAGAGAACTGTGTGGCTAGGGGGAGGTTGGTTGGGGGGTGACCTGAGAAGAAATGTCTGGCAGGGGGAGGGGAGACCTGAGAGCCTGAAAGGAAATGTGTGGTCGGGGGGGAGGGGAAGAAATGTGTGGCAGGGGAGGGGTGCCGTGAAAAATTACTTGGACACTAAGGGCGCTGTGAACTGAAAAAGTTTGGGAACCACTGTCTTAAGACATATTTTACTCCTTTTTGAGGATATTGTAGTTTTATCACTGACGTGTATATTATGTATAAAATACACATCATGCTATGTATTGCTATTATATAATACTAGTAAAAAAGGCCCGTTTCCTAAACCAATGAAACGGGCGCTAGCATGTGTTTTTGTGTGTGTGTGTGTGTATGTGTCACAGAGTTATTTTGTGTGTGTGTGAGTGTGTGAGGGTGCGGTGTGTGTGCAGGTTGTTGATGTGTGTTTTGTTTTGTTTTGTTTTTTGCTTGGGGGTTGGGGGATGTGCTGTGCTGTGCTGTGCTGTGCTGGCAAAGTGGGTTGGATTGGTGTGTGGCTTTGAGGGTGTGTTTCTGTTGTATTGTGTGTGTGTGGTTTTGTCTGTCAAGGAGGTTTGTGGAGGGGGGTCTTTCTGTTGGTGAAATGTAAATGTGGTTGTAGGGGGGTCAGCCTTTGTTGAGTAACCACTTGTAACCACTCGCCTCCACCTACCCTCCTCTCTTCCTTCCCGTTCACATTAATTGATTTGATTTGCTTACTTTATTTATTTTTTGTCTATTAGATTGTAAGCTCTTTGAGCAGGGACTGTCTTTCTTCTATGTTTGTGCAGCGCTGCGTATGCCTTGTAGCGCTATAGAAATGCTAAATAGTAGTAGTAGTAGTGTTGTTTTTTTTTGTGTTGTGCTGAAACAGCAGTGTTGTTTTAGATGGGCGGAAGGTAGAGGAGCACGTTCTTTGTCTGTCGGTATTTTTTGGCCATTTCAGGGCTGCTGTAGGGGAATGCTGGAAGAGAAATGTGCTGTTGGAAGCAGCTCCATTTTTTTCCATTGGGCTGGGGTTCTGGGCATCCTGGAGGTGGGTGACGGCTTGCCTGAGGACGGGGATGGTTGTTTTAAGTTGGTGGAAGGGAGAAGAGCACGGTCTCGGGTTGTCGAGGGGTGATCCGGTATGTTTGGTACATTTCAGGCTGGCTGCAGGGGAATGCTGGAACATTTATGCGCTGCAGGAATCAGCGCCGTCTTTTTCCGGGTGCTTGGAGAAATCCCCAAGGTGGGAGACAGCTTGCCTGAGGCTGGGGATGGTTGGGCACCTCCTTGGCCGCTTAGGCAAAAGGGGAAGAGGAAGGGGGTGGGGAGTTACCTGCAGCCGCCTGAGAAACCATGTATTCTTTGTTTGTTTTGTATTATTAGTTTGCATTTCTGTTGAAGAAAGAGTGGATGCCTTTCGAATGATGGAGGTGGTGCGTCGGTGTGCAGTTGTTTCGTTAGTTTGGCAGCCAGTCTCCAGCGATTCCTAGGCAGGGAAGGAGTACTCCTCCCCCTTCCTTGGTCGCTGTTTGCTGCTGGCTGGGTCGCGGGTAATCCTTCCAGCTGGGCCGCAGCTTGTCCTGTTCGTCCACATCCCAGATGGTGACGGGCACGTTGTTTTCTGGCTCCTCTGACTCCATGTCAAGCGATCCCAAATATAGTCTGTGCTATAGGCCCTCTGGCACTCTTCAGTACTGGCATTAGGCATTTAAACATTTCTTCCCCCCCCCCCTCCCCCGGTCTATTTTTGCACATACCCACAGCAGGAATATTCTTCTCTCATTCCAGCGGTGGTTCTGTGCTCTCCGTGCTGCACAGATAATGAGCCATTCTGCTGGTGAATGCTCCTCCCTTATTGTCACGTAGTTTCCTCTGATTGGTCCTTCTTACGTTGCCTAGTGTTGCCTGGGAACAGTGTTGTGATGGTCCTTTGTGTTTCAGAATGTTGAGGGTGTTTTTTCTGATTGGTCCATCATGCGAGGGCGGGGCTTCACCACCATGAATCCATGAACCCTTCAGTGAGTGACTGAGTGACTTCAGAACGTTGTCTTCAGAACGTTGAGGATGAGTTTTATTATAGTAGATAATATATATGTTCACATATCAATGTGCATATACACACTGTCTCTTATTGTTAACATAACTACATTGCATGTAGCTATCATTGTTATATGTGCATATGTATTGCTTTATAATTTTCTTTCTTAGTATGTTGTTAGGCACTTTCAAATGGTACACACAATCACATATTATGGCTATGGATGATGGCACCCAATTTTGTATGTATATAATCATTTCTGTAGTCTCTCAATCTACATGATTTTATGTGTTTTATTTGATTTTTATATTATGTTTTACCATTAGACCCCTGAGACAGACGCTGTTGTCACCTTCTGGAAGGCCCAGTTATGTTTTTCTATTTTGTTCAACTTTTTTATGTCATCCCATCTCCTATTTTCTGCAACCTCCTTGGGATGCACACTTGTCTTGCTACCACCTGAAAAGGACCAATTCACTTAACTACAAGTGCTCTCCTAACATAAATCTAGATTCCTGCTTCTTGAAAAGCATGAGTAATGGAAATAAGGAAAAATGTACATTTCTTGGGATAAATAGGGATTGATCCTAATAGGCTGATTAAAACTTGAGGAGACAATTCTAGAGGCATATTTAACTCATGGGAGGAAAGCAATGCACATAAAACACACATAAATTATATTTTCTGACCTGTATATATTATTTCTACCCATGAACAATTTTCAAGGGATTGAGGTACAAAACCTGAGGGCAGAAGGTTTGGTATTTCAAAATCCCTCCATTGATGTACATAATTGCTGTAGTTCAGGGGAAGGTGACCTACTTAACAGTGAAGCAGGGATGTAATACTGGAGAAACTGTATCCAAAAGTCAAATACAATGTTGGAAATTTTCTCCAGATTCATCTTCAAGAATTTTCATTCTGCTTTCTTATTGACATTAATTGTACCTTTTCAATGGTTGCTATCTCATCTTGATTTCTGTTTAGTTCCTTCTCTCAACTCATTTAGAATTAAAGACATTCTGTCCATTTCCTGACACATCAGGACAGGTAAAAGAAGGGAAATCAATGAGGTCATTAATCTTCCTATGAAACCGAGCTGACTACTGAGCCAGAAACCTTGCTATACACTTTGAAAGTTACAGTATGTAAATTTTGTATTCTAAAGAACATACAGATGACGATGCAGTTCAAATAAATGTTTAACATTCTTGTTATTCCTGTGGTTTTCTTATGACCTTTTGATAAGGATGTGTCAGGTTGCTACTCTAGACGTCAACTTTGCCCAGATTCCTTAGTGAATATTAATCAGTCACTCTTCTTGTTTTGAGAAATACTTTTAAATGGTTGTGGTTAAATAGGTATTAATTTGAGGTAGTTATAGCATTTATGAAGGTCTCTGACTAGCTGTCATGCACTTCATCCACCTGAGAAAAGATTTAAAATGTTAAAACAATGTTGCTCTTGTTCCTTTTGAAGTTTTGATAAATTCGTACACACAAAGTTTGATTCTTCTGACAAAATAAACCCATTGAATTTAAACATGGAAAAGGTGTGTGCTAAGTCCTAATAGCATACATGTGAATAAACAAAAGACCAGTAAAGATTCTAGCAAAAACAGCAATAGTACACTGGAGTCTCATCAGGTCAGGACTGCTGCCCAATATTAATACCCTTTTTTAAGAGCATAATAACATAGTAACAAAGTAAGTGACAACAGGTAAAGAGACCTGAATGGTTCATCCAGTCTGCCCAACAGTCACATTCATTCTCAATTAAAGATTCAATCAACAATGAACATGATATTATATACTTGATCATGATCTTTCTTTGTTGTTTCTGGGATGTAGGCTGTAGAACTCTACCTGGCTCTGTCCTTATGTTCCAACTACTGGAGTTGCTGTCAAAGATCTCTCCAGTCCATCCTAAACTGGATTGCTATATGTGGGACTCAGACTGTACAAGCCAGCCCAGCACTGGCCTTAGTTGATACAACCAGAGTTGCCATCTAAGCACCATTTGGCATGCAAACACATATGCAACCCTTAAAGTTTTGTTTTTTATACCATTCATTTTCTAATTAGAGATTCTCTGTGTTCATCCCACGCCTTTTTGAATTCCTCCAATTTGTTTCTCTACCACCTCCCTCCAGCATTCACCCTCTCTGTGAAAAAGAATTTTCTGACATTACTCCTAAGTCTACCCTCAATTTATGTCCTCTAGTTTTACCATTTTCCCCTTCTCTGGAAACCATTTGTTTCTATATTAATACCTTTCAAGTATGTAAACATCTGTATCATATCTCCCCTGTTCCTTCTCTCCTCTAGGGTATACATATTCAAGTCTTTCAGTCTCTTCTCATATGTCTTTTGGTGCAAGCACCATATCACCTTTGTCACCTTCCTCTAGACTGTTTCAAATCTTCTTACATCTTTAGCAAGATATGGCCTTCAAAATTGAACCCAATACTCCAGGTGGGGCCTCACCAATGTACAGGGACATCAACACCTCCTTTCTTCTGCTGGTTATACCTATACAGCTTGGCATCCTTCTGGCTACCACCACTGTCTTGTCACACTGTTTTGTTGCCTTCAGATCCTCAGATTCTATCATCCCGAGGTCCCGCCCTCTATCTGTGCATATCAGCCTCTCACCACCTAACAGATACGTGTCCCTTGGATTTCTACTCCCTAAGTGCATCACTCTGCACTTCTTTGAATTTTAATTACCAAACATTAGACCGTTGTTGTAACTTTTGCAGATCATTTTTTTATATTTTCCACTCCTACCAGGGTATCCACTCTGTTACAAATCTTGGTATCATCCGCAAAAAGGCAAACCTTACCTTCTAACCCTTTGGCAATGTTGCTCATAATTATTCTGAACAGAATCAGCCCCAGCACCGATCCTTGAGGCACTCCACTACTCACTTTTCCTTCCTCCGAGTGAATTCAGTTAATCACCACCCTCTGGCATCTGTCTATCAACCAGTTCCTAATCCAGTTCACCACTTTGGGTCCTAACTTCAGCCTGTCAAATTTATTTGAGAGCCTCCTATGAGGAACCATGTCAAAGGTATTGACTGTTTATAGAGTCTGGCTTCCTTGGGCAGATTGGGGGGGGGGAGGGTCTCTATTTAAATTTTTGTTGTTGTTGTTTTGTTTTTGTGGCTCCGTATTCTGTATTAGATTGGTAGCAAGGAATGTTGTGTTTCTGCCAGGTGTTTGTGACCTGGGTTGGCCACTGTTGGCCACTGTTGGAAACAGAATACTGGGCTAGATGGACTGTTGGTCTGACCCAGTATGGCTACTCTTATGTTATATCGATGAGGGTCTGTCCATGTTCTGCATGTGTGACTGAGGTGAAGGATTTTGCTAGCCTGTAGTGTCTGTGTAGGGATGTGTAACAGTGCAGCTTGTTCCAGTTTCCCAACAGTAGGTATATTGGTGCTCCAGAGCATAGTGTAATATATATAGCACTGTCTTTTCATAGGTGGGTTAGGGCTGTTGTAGTGTGGTAAGTTTTTTGTTCTAGGGCAGTGTTTCCCAAGTTGGTCCTGGAGTACCCCCTTGCCAGTCAGGTTTTCAGGCTATCCACAATAAGTATGCATGACATTGATTTGCATATACTGCCTCCATTACATGCAAATCTTTCTCATGCAGATTCATTGTGGATAGCCTGAAAACCTGAATGGAAATGGGGTACTCCAGGACCACCTAGGTAAACACTTCTCTAGGTCCCACTGTAATATTTATATCACCGTCTTTTCATAGGTGGGTTAGGGCTGTTATGATGTGGTAAGTTTTCAGTATAGGTTTTGGGTGTCTTTTTGCAGGGGTTTGTGTTATTTCACAAAGGGCCCTGTTTACTAAGGTATGTTAGTGTTTTTAGAGCGCCTACACTTAGTGTGCACGCTAACCATGTAGGTGCCTATAGGGATATTGTAGGCACATTCACACTCATTAAAAATGATAATGCTGCTTAGTAAACAGGGCCCAAAGTGTCTAGCCCTATTTGACAGTAGGATCTGACAAATAAAAATGCTCAAGACTAGTATTTTCACATCCTGTAGAGTCATCACACAAACCAAAGCCCATCTGATTTAAACAAGGTGTCTAGCTTTGGAAGGAATGTGTGTACTATTCCTGAGGTGATGGTCACAATTTGAATATTTTTACTATGTAGTTAAGAAGACAGGTTGCCTGCTCTGGCCAGTCCAGGGACCTCTTCTGCATCCTGCCTCCTGAGGTAACTTACTGTTTCCTTGTAAGCAGGATGCAACAGAGACAGCCTGTATTAATCATTGCCCGCCACAGCCTCTGAGTATCAACACAGACACTACTGTCTAGCTGACACCAACTGGCACCTATTTTATAAAAGTCTGCTCCCCCTGAGATCAAAACCTGGCTACGCCTCTGAGCCCCCCCCAAAAAAAAAAAAAAATTGGCATTGCTACTGTTCTCTGCTCCTCCTATTAACCCATTGATCAGATTTTCATTTGCTAGCCAATAGACGCGGGGGGGGGGGGGGGGGGGGGGGGAGGGGGAGGAAGCAGTAGTTTAGGAGACACAACCTTCCTTCTTGCTTTCCCCTGAAACTATGTATCCTGAAGCTTTGAGCTCTGATGTCTAGGCAATTCTGGAAAAAATATTGGAGGAGTCCTAACACCCCCAGCACCCCCAGAGCTGGTGCTTATGCAGATTGGCAAATACATATAAAATCGATTTTAGAAAGGGAGCTATATACATGCAAGGAAGCTCACCATGTCTATATAACAAAAAGGGGTTTGGTTAGGATATGAAGAGGGAATGGTTAGGGAGGCCAAACATATCAACTTGTAGTTCGTATTTCACAAGAAGAATACACATGGATAAGAAAAATATCCACATCGGCATTTACACTTGCCCTGATTCATGCATAAGTGACTGATGGAAAGGCAGGTGCAAAGTTTCCAGGCAACAAACCCCATCCTTCTGATCCCCCCACCCCCAATACACACACACATCAAACCCATATCCAATCTCCACCAAAATGTCTACCCCCAAATAATGGCACCTCTAGGCGCTATTTTGTAGACTTTCCCCTACGAGGATCTTCCGTGACCAAAATGGGGATCATTTTATTAAGGATTTTATGTTGCTTAAAAGGTCTCCTATAAAATTATCCAAAGAGTTACATGCATTTAAGAAGGTGGGGGGGGTGGGGGGCAAGGAGACACATACATTCAACTGATCCACATGTAGGTGTGTTCACAGGTGGAGTCTGAACAGAGAGTGGGAAGAGTCATGATTTGAATATATTTCTTAAATAAAATGCATGTGCACATGCATGCTGTACACTCATATAAAATTTACATCTGCTCCTGGTTAGTGCAGTGAGCTGAGATTCTGGGGAACTGGGTTCAGTTCCCACTGCAGCTCCTTGTGACCCTGGGCAAGTCACTTAACCCTACATTAACACAAGTACAAAGAGCATCTTAGATTGTGAGCCCTCTAGGGACAGAGAAAGTACCTGTATTTTGGCCCTAATTCTATTTGTGTCTTAGATGTTGGTGTGTCAGAATAGCATGCGTAGTACAATTCTATAAGCGATTTATAGAATAGCGCATAGGCCGGGGAGCAGGCGTACATTAGATGCAGCCAATTACACCACTGAAAACCTGATGTAAATGCCAGCACCTAAAGGTACGCACATTCCCCCAAATTCTATAATAATGACACTTCCAACAAGCCTGTACTCCTCCCGTGGTTGCACCCCCTTGTCAGCTATGTGCATTGGAATGTACACGTGCCTCTTTTTAGAATACACCCAAAAAGAAGTATGCATAAATTACAGTTATTGCTAATTAGTGATAATTGGTTGTTGTCAGTCAATTATCATGACTGGCTCATTAATTCAATTGAGTGGTCATATAAATTGGCCACACACACAATTTAATGCGTGCTACTTGCCGCACTCGATATAGAATCTGGGGGATAATATGTACATCTAGTAATACTCAAGAAATGGTAAGAAGTAGTAGTAGCTTCAATCTATCTGCAATTTCTGCCACTAAGTGCCTACTTAGCTTTCACACATAGGTGACCTGTCATAATATTATCGTCCACCTAGATTTTGTATCCTTTTAAAGTTATACCTGCTATTTAGCTGTCACCAATATTACTAGTTATACATGTAAGTGGGGCCACTTACTCATACAAATAGCAGATTTTAGAAATCTGTTATCTACAGGGAACTGCCCTCAAACAGTCAAATTACTTGCAATTGGGTCTGGTTTTGAATGTCAGCAAGCTGAACACAAATCCCCCCCCCCCCCCCCCCTCAAGCTCTTCTCCAAACCATAGACCTGCCTAGAGTTTCAGTAACTAAATGTTTCCATTTGGTGAACTGTAGCTGTCTATATCAGGTAACACATGCACGCTGCGATTTCATAAACTGTGGGGAAATATGCAAGTATATAGTGATACTTAAGCATGTATGAGGTGAACTTGGTAAATGTGCACACATAGTAGCAAGGATGAAGAGTGCATCAATTTGGAACTACCACCCAGCTACCACGTGGCGCGGGCAGAAATTCCAATTTTTATGCACATCCAATACGCGCATCTGAAAATATTTTTTATTTTCTACCATGCGGCGCTAACCGGGCGGTAATTGGCAGTGCACATACACCAGGGGCGTAGCTACGTGAGGCCACGGAGGCATGGCCAACCCCTTTGACCCCCACCCCTCCTGACACCAACCCTCCCCCGCCGCCGTCTGGTACCTTTGCTGGCGGGGGTCCCCAACCCCAGCCAGCCGAAGTCCTCTTCTCCGGCACAACCGCATTGCTGACTGTTTGAGGGCAGTTCCCTGTAGATAACAGATTTCTAAAATCTGCTATTTGTATGAGTAAGTGGCCCCACTTACATGTATAACTAGTAATATTGGTGACAGCTAAATAGCAGGTATAACTTTAAAAGGATAGAAAATCTAGGTGGACGATAATATTATGACAGGTCACCTATGTGTGGAAGCTAAATAGGCAGACTCACAGAAACAGAAGCCTACCCTTGTAGATCAGCAACGCGGCAGCACTGGAGAAGAGGACTTCTGCTGGCAGGGGTTGGGGACCCCTGCCAGCAAAGGTACCCGTTGGTGGCAGCAGGAAGAGGGGGTCGAAAGGGTTGGCGGTGGAGGGGGGGGTCAAAAATGGCAGGGGGGTTAAAAATGGTGGGGGGGTCAGCGGTGCCAGGGGGGATAAAATGTGCCCCCTCACCTCGGGCTCTGGACCCCCCTCCCGCTGAAGTCTGGCTATGCCCCTTCACGCACACTGACAATTACCACCCGGTTAACGCGCGAGACCTTACCGCTAAGTCAATGGGTGGTGGTAAGGTCTCAGACCCCAAATGGACGTGTGTCAATTTTTATTTTGCCGCATGTCCAATTTCATCCAGAAAAAAGGCTTATTTTACAGGCACGCTGGAAAATGGACCTGTGCATGTCCAAAACATGCCTACACTAGTGCTGGCCATTTTTCAGTGTACCTTAGTAAAAGAACCCCTTGTCCCATGGGAGGTAATTAGCTAGTTCGAGATGTAAGCAAATCTCCACTGTCAAGCAATTCCACCAAGCCCAGGTCTCTAAATTCAAGTATGATTTCCAGCAGCGTAAATGTTTATACCTCAAACCGCCCTGACTTGCCTGTCAGAAAGAGCAGTAAAGTAAATCCCTCAATAAACATAAACTATTACTACTACTTATCATTTCTAAAGTGCTACTAGATGTACGCAGCGCTTGAACATGAGGCCAAATCTGCTCGATAGAGCTTACAATCTAATTAGGACAGACAAACAGGACAAACAACAGATAAGGGAATATTAAAGTGAGGATGATAAAACAGGGGTACTGAACAAGTGAGTAAGGGTTAAGAATTAAAAGCAGCTTTTAGCCTAGATTTGAAGATGGCCAAAGATGGAGCTTGATGTACCGGTTCAAGAAGTCTATTCCAGGCATATGGTGCAGCAAGATAAAAGGAACGGAGTCTGGAGTTAGCAGTAGAGGAGAACGGTGAAGATAAGAGAGATTTACCCAGTGAACAGAGTTCCAGGGGAGGAATGTAAGGAGAGATGAGAGAGTGGAGAGGTACAGAGGAGCTGCAGAGTGAATGCACTTATAGGTCAATAAGAGGAGTTTGAACTGTATGCGGAAATGGATAGGAAGCCAGTGAAGTGACTTGAGGAAAGGGCTAATATGAGCATAACGACACTGGTGGAATATTAGTCATGCAGCAGAATTTTGAACAGATTGAAGAGGAGAGAGATGGCTAAGTGGGAGACCTGTGAGAAGCAAGTTGCAATAGTCTAAGCGAGAGGTGATAAGAGTGTGGATGAGGGTTCTGATAGTGTGCTCAGAAAGGAAAGGGCAAATTTTGGTGATATTATAGAGAGAGAAACGACAGAGCCAGATTCTATATATGGAGGGGCATAATCGACCAGAAACGCCTATCTCCATGGGCGTTAATCTCCGAGAACGGGTCCGTGAAGGGGCGGAGTGAACCGTATTTTAAAAAAAAAATAGACGCCCATGCTTTATTCGCCAAGGTGTGAGCTGGGCGTTTTTGCTTTTCACCGATAATGGAAAATGAAATCGCCCAGCTCAAAAACGAATAAATACAAGGCATTTGTTCGTGGGAGGGGCCAGGATTCATAGTGCACTGGTCCCCCTCACATGCCAGGACACCAACCGGGCACCCTAGGGGGCACTTTTACAAAAACAAAAAAAAAAGGTAAAAGAGCTCCCAGGTGCATAGCACCCTTCCCTTGGGTGTTGAGCCCCCCAAATCCCCCTCAAAACCCACTGCCCACAAGTCTACACCAGTACTATAGCCCTAAGCGGTGAAGGGGGGCACCTACATGTGGGTACAGGGGGTTTGGGGGGGTTGGACGACTAGTAGCATTAAGCAGCACAATTGTAACAGGTAGGGGGGGGATGGGCCTGGGTCCACCTGCCTGACGTCCACTGCACCCCCTAACAACTGTTCCAGGGACCTGCATACTGCTGCTTGGGAGGAGGGTATGACATTTGAGGGTGAAAGTAAAAAGTTGTGAAACATCATTTGTTGTGGTGGGAGGGGGTTAGTGACCACTGGGGGAGTCAGGGGAGGTCATCCCCGACTCCCTCTGGGGGTCATCTGGTCATTTAGGGCACTTTTTGGGGCCTTATTCGTCAAAAAACAGGGTCCAGGAAAAGTGCCCTAAATTCTAGCTACAAACGCATCCATTATCGGAGAAAGGGCGCCCATCTCTGTTCGGGTGATAACCACGCCCCAGTTCCGCCTTCACCACGCCTCCGACACTCCCCCGTCAACTTTGTCCGCATCCGCGACGGAGTGCAGTTGAAAGCGTCCAAAGTTCGGCTTTCGATTATGCCGCTTTATTTGTTTTTGTGAGAAGAACGCCCATCTCCTGATTTAGGTCGGAACTTGGGCGTTATTCTCGTTCGATTATAAGCTGGATGGTGTCCAAAATGTAGGCACGTTGGAATAATGCACCTAGCGCTATTCTATAAACCCTATCTATAGTAAGATGCAGTTTAGCGTATAGAATGGGGGAACACATATACATTTAGGCGTGGCCATTTACAGCACTGAAAATCTGGTGTCAATGCCTTTGCCTAAATATACTCGCGTTCCCCCAAATTCTATGATGACATGCGTAAATGGGATTGACATCCCCGATATGCCCTCACTCCTCCCATGGCTGCACCCCCTTTTCAGTTACTTTCGTTGGAATTTACGTGGGCCTCCTTTTTAGAATATAAGTAAAAAGAACCACATTTAAATTACTATTATTGCCAATTAGTGATGATAATTGGTTGTTATCGGCCATTGAGTACTGCACATATATTGGCCACGCACACGATTTTTAGAGAATCTGGGAGATATTTTATAAAACATCTGAATTTTACAAAGCTGGCATATATACAGTTCTCTCTACAAAAAGTATTTAGGGAACCTACGAGGATAGTTTATATCACAAACAACTTAGAAATAATCTTCTTCAAATGAATACTGCTCAATTTTTAATTTTTTTAATATCAATTTTTCTAAAAATAGGGAGGAAAAGCCTTAACAGACTCCTTCTTGGTAAAAGAGCAGATCGATTATAGGAGTTCTCACTGTCATCATGGGCTAAAAAAAAAACCTCCCAAAATCTTTATTTAAATATAATCCAAACAAACTTTTTACTTAGCTTTAAAGATGCACAGACTCCTCCTATCACCATTCCATGGCCGACAATGGCCAATGTGTTGATAGCTTCGTCAGGGTCCGTGGAACACAAGCTCACTCCACTCCATGGCTGTTAAACTAAATGACATGCATGTAGCAAGGGGGCATGGCCTAGGAGTGTTCTGGGTAGAAATGAATGATGAAAACCACAGAGGTTTAGTAATATAAAAATCCATCTTCAAAAGAAATTTTATTTGTCTCCTGGGTAGGAGTGGGGCAGGCCTAAAAAATAAACATGTATTACACATTTCTGAAGGGCAATACATGTCTGTGTCTAAACAGGTCAATGGCGAGATCTGCACCTGCTACCTGGGATGTCTAGGGTTCAGAAGGTCCTCATTTTGTGCAGCACTCCACTGGAAGGATTAGGGGAGGTCACCCTTTTAATTCCTCTGTGATTGCTGCCCCGCAAATGCCAAATTGGCAAGGGATATCAAGCTCTGTGATTGCTTAGGTATAATAAATGTTTATGGGCCCTTTTACTAAGCCGTGTAAGCGTCTACATGTGCCCAATGTGTGCCAAAATGAACTTACCGCGTGGCTCTTACGGTAATTTCATTTTGGTGCGCCGAGTGTAGCGGACGAGCGCTAAGTGGCATCTGACGCTTGTAGGTCATTATTGCGCAGATTCCTTACCACTAGGTCTATGGCTGGCGGTAAGGTCAGACACTCAAAATGGACATGTGGCAATTTTGATGTTGCCGCATGTCCGTTTTCGGGGGGGGGGGGGAAGGCATATTTGGCATGTGCGCTGAAAAATATTTCAGCGCACGTCCAAAACCTGCGCCTACACTACCGCAAGCCACGTTTTACCATGGCTTAGTAAAAGGACCCCTATGTTTCTAAAATGGTGAACATAATCATTTATGTTCCACCACAGAAATATGTATGTTGGCATTTCAGAACATAAACCTTTATGCTGGTACATACTGTATGTCTTTTCTAAAATGTCACTCTGTATATGCATATCTGTATCCCTTTTTAATGCATATCTTGTGTCCCTTTTTAAAATTGTTACAAACATGCATATGATATTCTGCAAATGTATATCCATGTGTAACCAGTATAAACATGTTACTAGTATCTAAGGTTTATAATATCACCCCCCTGCGGTTTATAAGAAAAAGGCAGAGCACATCTGGCCCTTTTAATACACACACCCTAACCTTCCACAAACACACTCAATTCCCAATATACATACTGCAAAAAAGCTAGTTACCTAAGGCATTCTTCAATTATCTCCTGCTCCTACCATTCCAGCCTGATACCCAAAGGGCAGGCTGAAGGATAAGAGTCATTGTTTCTTCCACAAAAGCTTTTTTGAACTATATATTGTATAGCTGTCAACATCAGCAAGATTTAACTCTCATCTGATGAAGAAATCACCTTGGAGAAGAACTGCCTCCCTTACCTCCACAGCTGAGTTCACCTTTAGAACAGAGAAGGATTGCTATGTCAGAGGGTTTTGTGCAGAATATGCAAAGAAGCTCTCTTAACCCAGAGACAGCTACTTTATACCCAGCGCCTGTGTCTTACAGTCTGTATATCGAGTACCTTTAGACTGCACAGCTCTGTTACAATTTCATTTCAGATTTTCATACATATCTCTTCTATTATACCTAACTAAAATGGCATTTGGTATGAATTCATTCCAGAATTAGATGAAAGAAGTAGATGAAAGAAGATGTTGTTATCAAAGAATGCTTCTAATGATCTTCAAGCTAAGCAAAGTAACTGTAAAATAATTGATGGTAAATTTATATTCAGTTGCTATGTTAATTATTTGTGGATTCAAACTGGTAACACTTAAAAGATTAACTGGCACCACTGGTCAAGCTGATGACATTTTCCATATGATTTAATAAAATTATTGTCTGTGAAACACTTTTTCTAACTCTGTTTCTATGCAATTTTGAACACAATCCTAGGTTTGAGAATTAATGCATGTAATAATAATTGGGCACCCAGTGCTGGCAAACAGTGCCATAGCAGCTGCACAGAATAGCATGCAAACTAGCCTTCCCTTACAGTCCCTTTCATGACACATATGGTAAAGGGATCTCCGAAATCCCAGGACCCATTAACTTTTTAGTTTTCCATCATATCCACTTGGCTGCTCGGTCTCAATAATTATTTTCATTCTGGGGGCATCTGCTGATTTCTGCCCAATTTCTGCTGGCTAGGGCACCATACTGCTTCAGGCAGGTGAATAGCCTCTGTGCTGGATCAGATCTAGCTGGTGCACAACATTTCACAAAGTACATTTCAATCCTCACCCCCCCCCCCCCCCCAATTATAAGGCACCTGGTAATCTAGCAGTAAGGGGGTCTGCTTAATTTATCATCACCACTATTTTAACCAATATGATTTTACCACTTGTTTGACCTCAGTGGTAGGCAGGCAGACCAATATTTGACCAACTGGATATTCTAGTCTCTTCTAGAAGGAGGGAGAAGATAGGAGAAGCTGGGAGTGACATAATCAGAGGGAGGAATAGGTTATAGAAGGAAACTCCCCTGTCTATAAAACCCTGACTCACTGTGAAAACCCTGTCTTAAGATCCTGATCCTCCCCAGCCTCTGACCCTAGTCATCAGGGTAGAGCCTTCCATCTTAAGCCTAAGCCTTATTCTCTTCCATCACAGCCTTTAGATCCAAGACTTTGTTTTCCATACTATAGCAAATTTTAAATCAATTAAATCATTGTATACTGATTGCCAAAAAGTGACTTTAGTAAGTAGTTGGTTCAGAACAAAAAACGTGGAGTTGTCTGAATTATTGGTGAGTGTATTGAATAAAATTTTGAGAGAATTGCATATTCGGCCACCTGATGTATGTCAGGTCCAGTCCTAGCAGCAAAAACCAATAAATACACCACCTGATATTCAGCCAGCAGCAGTCAGCTGAGTGTCGCTGGCTACATTAGTCTTGGATATTCAGTGCTGGGGCTTGTGAGGCCATGGACACTGAATATCTGGGGCTAATATACCCGCTGCTAGCTGCCAGAGCTTGTGTGGGTCTCGTAATCCTAGTATTTTTGTAAAGAATAAGCAAGCAATTCACGTCTACCTGTTCCACTCCACTCATTATTTAATAGACCTCTACCATATCTCCCCTCAGCCGTCTGTTCTCCAAGCTGAAGAGCCCTAGCCACTTTAGCCTTTTCTCATAGGGACTCATCCCATCCCCTTTCTCATTTTCGTTGCTCTTCTCTGTACCTTTTCTAATTCTGCTAGAGGATTTCTCAACTACTAGTTTTTCATTTTGGCCAATTTGAATAAATCCTGGTATCCTATCGACATGGTTAGAAAACTACAGAACATTCTTATTTAATTTATCTGCCTGTAAGAGAGGTTTGTATATCACACCAGTATAAACAGACATTCCATTCCTCTCCAGATTAACCCACAATACTTCCTACTTACCTCATAAGTCCTATAGTTCTGTTACTTCAATATTATTTTTTAATATATAATGCCTGTTATCCTCCCTTTCTTCCAGTCCTGTATTCCCTAAATAGATTATAAATTATAATTAAATTGCAGTCTAGGTTCTTTGTCTTCTACTCTCTGAGACCACCATTAAATCCACATTGTTCTCTTCCATTATAGCCTTTAGATCCAAGACTTTCTTTCCCATACTATAGCAAATCTATATATATAAAAGGCACCTCCAACGTTCCAATGAAGCCTCAAGCCGGAAACTTGAGGCGCCCGAGATATCCGTTTTGGCCTGCAGTCAGTGTAGCTCCGCCCTCGCTTCAAAGCGCGATGACACAGAGGGCGGGACGGGCCTGCAGTCAGTGTACCTCCGCCCTCGCGTCAAAATGCGATGATGTAGAGGGCGGGGCGGAGAGCGCACAATGCATGAGTTCCAGAGATTCAGTGACAGTAGCGGGGAGTCCCACACATTCAGTGACAGCGGGGACAGCGCTGCGAACTTCAATCACAAACTCGCAACCAAGTGACTGAGGGACGGAGGGAGGGAGAGGGGGGTGTGGAACTCGGAAGGGAGGGACGGAGGGGGGGTCTGGAACTCGGAAGGGAGGGAGGATGGTGGGCGGGAAATTACCTTGCTAGCGCCCGTTTCATTTTTTTCCGAAACGGGCATTTCTTACTAGTTTTAAATAATTCAGATAAGTGAGGAAATTGACCTAGCTCTTTTTAACATTATTGTGAATGACATTACGGAAGGGCTGTCAGGTAAAATTTACCTCTTTGCAAATGATATAAAACTATATATCAGGGTAGGCACCCCTGATGGTGCGGATATTTTTTTTTTTGTTACATTTGTACCCCGCGCTTTCCCAGTCATGGCAGGCTCAATGCGACTTTATACAGGTACTTATTTGTACCTGGGGCAATGGAGGGTTAAGTGACTTGCCCAGAGTCACAAGGAGCTGCCTATGCCGGGAATCGAACTCAGTTCCTCAGTTCCCCAGGACCAAAGTCCACCACCCTAACCACTACATCTAGATAAGCAAGAAGAATGGCCTAGAAATTGGCCACTGAGATTTCAGTGAAGGTATTGTTTTCATTTTTGTTTATTTCCTTGTAACATGGGGAAATGCTGAGCCAAAGTGAAGGGTGAGGCTATGACAAGCACTCCAAGGACCATAGGCCCTATGGGTAGACATGTGATAGATCATTTTACATTTATTACTACATACATGGTCTAAAAAAATGTTTTTTTAAAGCCCTTCCTTTCCTACACAAGCAACAAAAATTAATCCAGCATCTTAACCAGCAAGATAACTACAAAAATCCCATTATTGTCAATGGAGTCTAACTACTCGCTGTGCACTTAACTCATAAGAGCATAAGAATAGCCATACTGGGACAGACCAGTTGTCCATCTAGCCCAGTATCCTGCTTCCAACAGTGGCCAATTCAGGTCACAAGTACCTGACATATTCAAACAACAATACAAAATATGGCATAGAATTAACATGCAGTTTAGAAAAGAGCACTTGGATTTCAATTTGTGTTTAGAAATCTTGCTGTCCTTTAATCATGCTAGTCAGATTTGTGGAGACCAATACCAAAAATTGTTTTGTTTCTGGCTCTAATAATAATTGCATGGCCTCCGGCATTCAAGGCTCTGAAAGGATATATGGCCAGAATAACAAGCTCCCCAATATTCAGCTGGCGGCGGTCAGTGTTTTTTTTTAATGCTGATAGTTGCCGGCTAACTTATCTCCCGATATTCAGTGTTGGGCCATGTCCAGGCACTGGCCCTGAATATTGGGGATTTTTGGGGGGCTGACTGGGCACCTACCACTTATGTGGGTCTGGCTGATATTCAGCCACATAACTTTTTTTTTCTTTACTAAAGCCCTCAAGCCCCCCCCCCCCCCCCCGCCAATGTCCCCTTCTTTCCCTCCATCATCCCAGCCTGCATGAAGACCCCTACCCCCCCAGCCCAGCCCTCCCTCCGGGCCTACCTGTATCTCTGGTGGCTCAGCGGAGTTACTGGGGGCAGGAGCACAACCTCCCTCACTCCAGCCCCTTGCAGTACCAGTCCCAAATGGCTGCCGTGACCATTTTAGACTGGCGTCACAAGGGGCAGGAGCGAGGGGGCTGTGCTCCTGACCTCACTGGACCACCAGGAATACAGGTAGGCCCGGAGGGAGAGCCTGCCTGCAGGCCTGGTGGGGTGGAGGTTCTTGATGTGGGCAGGGAGGGGGGAGGGAAAGAAGGGGACATTGGCTGGGGGCTTGAGGGGGCTCGGGGACTTTAGGAAAGAAAAAAAATTAAAACATTATGCGGGTGGCGGCCCAATATTCACAGCCGGCACCCGCATAGCTAAGCAGCCTTATTTAGGACAGCTGTCCTAAATGAAACCGCTTAGCTATGCAGGTGCCGGCACTGAATATTGCCTGAACCCGCATAACATGGGGCTCTTCCCCAGTGCCGTCCCCTGTGCCACCCCTGATTTATCCACTTTTTGTTTGGGTGGTCTCAGCAGAAATTCAGTGGCATGGTCTGGTTAAGTGCCGCTGAATATCCCTAGTTAGGTGGCGGGAAGCTATTTAAACAGGCAATACAGGTTCCTGCCTGCTTAAATCACTTTGAATTTTGGCCTCAAGGTGAATACCAGTTATTGTAAAAGACAGAACATGGCCCAAAAATAAGTCCGTCAAGAGGAAGAAAACAATCAGGATGGTATTATAAAGATTTTCAGGCTGTACTGATAGTTAAATAAACCCTAATAGATAAATAATGTGTTCTCTTTTTTTTTTTTTTTAGTTTTGTAGACCATTGTAGTGGCTGTTTCTACAACAAATGGCTGACACTATTATCTCTTAACTTTTATTATAAATGGGTTTTAAATTCTTCTCATACCAATTTTCCATCAGCTTAAATTCGGTTTTCTTGTATGCCAGCCAGGAAGCCTATTTTGCTTTCCATTCACACAGCCATTTCCTTCCCACACATAGCACAATTATAGCATTATATTCAAGCCTTGGAAAATATTTGTCACTCTTACAGCCATCAATCTAACATCAACATTTATATGTGCTGTCTACCATTAACAGAAACACATATGATAATAATACGTAATTAGCACAATTAATGATTTGAGCTTAGGAGGCTTCACAATGCTCTTTGAAAGGAACTCCTGTTTCTAAATGCTAGAAAAATGGATCATTAGGAGGTTTTGAAAAAATAAATGGCTCCTGTTTTTTTTCTTACCATAGCAAGATTTGTCCTCTTATATGAGCGAATTATAATTTTGCTATGAGTAGAAGACATTGCTGTTTTGTAACTGCTTTCTTGCTTTAATGGTTACTCTCTGTTCAGTCATGAATCACACAATAGAAGCTCACAGTTCTTGCTCTTAATTTATCGGCGGTTTGTTTAGTACAGTGCTGAAAATTAGCAAAAGTAAATTGACCCCTTTTCATTTCCTGTGCCTCTTCCCTATGACCCCTGTCAGGGGTGGACTGACAGTGGTCTGGGCCCTGGGCAATATGGGTCATGGGCCCCTAACCACCTATCAAAAATGATTATATAACATGAAGGCTAGGGGAGAGTGGGTTCCCTACTGTTGTGGGCCATTGGGTACTGCCCTGTTGTCCTAATGGTCAGTCCACCCCTAACTCCTGTACATTCCCCCCACCCCCAAAATTCCGCTTCCTCTCTGCTTCTTCACCTTAGATTTTTGGGGGTAGAATCAGGAGCAATGACTATAAATGTTTCATTAGGGAGAGGATGGTCACTGTATGGTATGGATTCCTGGAGGAAACAGTGGAGACAAAATTGATAACATAATTTTAAAAAATACAGAACAAGCACCATGGATGTGTTCATTTTATTTTAGATTCATTTGGGATTTTATCTCAATTTTTGTTCATTTCAATAAAAATGTGTAGTGAGTGTTAGAACTTCTTAAAGAATGTATATCTCAGTTACACATGTAAATGTTTAGACTACTAGCATATATGCACATACACATGTACAGACATTCAAATATTTGAAAGGTATTAATCTACAAAAAAAACTTTTTCCACAGACGGCAAGGTGGTAGAACTTGAGAACATGAATTGAAGTTGCAGGGGGAGGGATGCAACTCAGGAATCATGTCAGGAATTACTTTTTCACTGTGAGGGTGATAGATGCCCTGAATGCCTTCCCACGGGAGGTGGTAGAGATTAAAATGGTAACAGAATTAAAAAATGTGTGGGATAAACACAAAACAATCTTGTGTAGAAGGAATGGAAGCAAAGAAGCTTAGTGGTGATTAAATGGCAAAACCAGTAATTGGGAAATAAAGCCTATGTTGGGCAAACTTCTATGGTCTATGCCCTGATCAAGTTGGACAGATTCAGCTTCCATAACTGGAGAACAAGGCCAGTGCTGGGCAGACTTCTACGGTCCGTGCCCTGATCGTAGCTGGACAGATAGGCAGGTGCCAGGCAAACTTCTATGGTCTGTGCCCTGATCGTGGCTGGACAGATTTGGATGGGCTGGAGTGGAGCTTCAATTAAAAATTCAGAAGTTGGAGAACTAGGACAGTGCCGGGCAGACTTCTACGGTCTATACCCTGAAAATGGCAAGGACAAATCAAGATTCAGGTATACATACGTAGTATCACATCATACCATATGCTATGATTTTATCTTGTTGGATAGACTGGATGGACCATACAGGTCTTTATTTGCCGCCATCTACTATGTTACAGCATATGCCAGATATGTACCTAAGCACTATTCTATAACTACATACATATCTTCAATAGAACATAGACTGCAGTAAGATGTACACATAGGCGTAGTCTGGACACAAAGTTATACCATAAACACTATAAGTTACATGCGTATCTCTGGAACTTAGTTGCATATCTACCCAGTTACACTAGTGTTCTATAAAGGAAGGTAGACACCCACTGTGCTTTATAGAATATGCACCAATCATACCCTGTCTGAGCACTTATATGTAGATCAGCAGTTATAGATTTATCCTCACCATGTGTGACTTCACTCAAGAGTTACCAAAATGATAGAGGGGATGGAACTGCTCCCATATGAGAAAACCTAAAAAGGTTAGGACTCTTCAGCTTGGAAAAGAGACTGCTGAGGGAGGATATGATTGAGGTCTACAAAATGCTGAGTGGTGTGGATTTTTCATTCATTCAAAAAGTACAAAGACCAGGGGATGCTCAATGAAATTACATGGAAATACTTTTGAATTAAATAGGGGGAATATTTTTTCACTGAAAGAATAGTTAAGCTCTGGAACTCGCTGCCAGAGGATGTGGTAATGGCAGTTAGCATATCTGGGTTTAAAAAAAGGTTTGGACAACTTCCTGGGAGAAAAGCCCATAGTTTGTCATTGAGATGGACATGGGGGAAGCCACTGTTTGCGCCATGATTAATAGCATGGAATGTTGCTACTAACTGGGTTTCTGCCAGGTACTTGTGGCCTCGATTGGCCACTGTTGGAAGCAGGATACTGGGCTAGATAGACCATTGGTCTGACCCAATATGGCTATTCTTATGTTCTTATGAATCAAATGCAACCTAACAAATGTACATCCCTAAGAAACAGAGAGGATCACTAGTGGCAACAAGAACATTAATGAAGCATTACAGTGATCTGCATGGAGCAGCTACTTCAACACAGACCAGTAGCAGTATGAAAGCCCTTGACTTCCAAGATGTTTGGTTTTACCTGCATGGAGAACCCATAGTTAAAACCCAGGAACGCTAAAAAGTCATCTCGAACATTCCTTAATCTGCACTTCCCCATTTGTAAAGGACTAAAATACAAACTAACGCATGTGTCTAACTTCTCCTACCTGAGTACACAGTTAAGGAATGCATTACCGCGCAGCTTAAAAACTACTTGTGAACTAACTAACTTTCGCAAATCCCTGAAGACCCACCTATTCAACAAGGCATACCAATAAGAGTAACAACTAGAAATGTAATACATAGCAACCTTACCTATTATCAACAATGTTCTTGCTTATACCTACTTGTCTGAATTTCGATTATGCTATTTTCTATGACATCTCCACCTTACCTATTATCAGTAATATTTTTATACTTATATTAACTTGTCTGATCATGCTACTTTCCATGTAACACTAACTGTTATCTCCTTATCTACAATCTACTAATAACAACACATTGTAAGCCACATTGAGCCTGCAAAGAGGTGGGAAAATGTGGGATACAAATGCAATAAATAAATAAAATAAACAAGCATGAGGAAGTTGTAATGTTATTATATTTATTTAACAATGACCTAGGTAGGTGGCTGTGCAAACTATTGCAAAGCCTGGTAATAAGACATCAAAGATGCCTGAGCTGGGTAATGGCTTAAGTAATTCTCCATAAGAATCAAAGTTCAAGATTGAAAGGCCTGCAATAGTCTACTAGTGGACGTGCTGAGTCCACTACAGTAACAGTTTTAGGGCATGCTTGGAACATACATGTAGGACACTGGTAAGAAAAAGGGCTGAGGTTAGATAAAACATATAATGAAGGGTAAGCGGGTATTATATAGGGATAGGAAGTCAGAAAATAGTCATATTTTTTCCAGGGGTGGGGATGGGGGGTTCTTCTTGGAATGAATGTCATTATGAGTGTGTACTCTTCTTAAACAGTACACACTATACGCAAAGAGTTCATATTCTTTTTTAATAGCATGCACATATGTAAATTGTCATACATGCATGAATCATTGCGTATGCTTGCACTACTGGAAAAAAGTGCACTGTCTTTGCACATTGTGCGCACTTGTTAATAAGAGAGCTTCGTGTTGCATTATTATCACCCCTAAACTGTACTACTCTGTCAGGTTTTTGCAGCGCAAATACATTACCCTACATTTTGTAGCATTAAATCTTAGCTGACAAATTCTTGGCCATTCTTCAAGGATCACTAGGTCCTTCCTCATATTATCCACACCTTCAGAGGTATCTACCCTATTGCAGATTTTAATGTCATCCACAAAAAGGCAAACCTTCCCAGACCGCCCTTTAGTAATATCACTTACAAAAATGTTAAAAAGAACAGGCCCAAGAACCAAAGCTTGCAGCACATCACTGATAATATCCCTTTCCTCAGAGTGCGCTCCATTTACCAATACCCTCTATCACCTTCCACGCAACCAATTCCTAATCCGGTCAGTTAATTTAGGGCCCATACCAAGGGCACTCAGTTTATTTATAAGTTATCTATGTAGGATGGTCTCAATGATTTTGCTGAAATCTAAGTGCACCATATCTAGTGCTCTCCCTCGATCCAGCTCTCTGGCCAACCAGTTAAAGAAATGAATCAGAGTTGACAAGAGGTCTGTGTCAAGTGAAACCATTCTGAGTGAATCTCATCTGGGCAGAACAAAAGAGTTGTCTTGATATTTCTTTGCCACTACGTATTGTTACTAAGTGTTGCATGTGTTAAAAAAGCCAACAAAAAACAGGTGGAGATAAAAATAGCATAATGGACTAGATTCTATATATCACGCCTAAAAATAGTCACCGAAACAAAATGTAAGCCGCATTGAGCCTGCCATGAGTGGGAAAAACGCAGGGTACAAATGTAACAAAAAGAAAAATACTCCTAAATTTAGGTGTACTTTATAGAATAAGCCTAAACTGCTGCATGGTTTATAAAATAGGCCGATCCCCCATCTGCTCAACTAAATTTAGTCACGGGCAGTTACGCCAAGTAAAATGTGGTGTAAATACTAATGCCTAAATTAGGCACAGACCAGGTGTATTCTATAACAACGCACACATAGAATTTAGAAACGCTCATGACCTGCCCATTCCACGCACATGGCCATGTCACCTTTTCAACTATACGACTTAGAATTTATGTGCATCGTTTTATAGAATACGGTAAGACGCTAATTAATACCAATTAGTGTCAATAATTGCTTGTTAAGTGGCAATTATCGGCACTGACTGGCTTGTTAACTAATTAAAGTTGCACGTGCAAATTCAGAACACAACTCTATTTGTGCACACAACTTAAATTGTGTTATATAGAATCTGGGGAGAAAGGGTGTGCAAATAAAGCTTTGACACGGTTGCTGTGTTTCAGATGCACAAGCCTGCATCAGGAGTCTAGAAACAATACATATAAAGCACATAAGGGCATAGGTGCCTGCGTGCATCTAATGCATGCCAAATTGAAACTTCCACCCAGCTACTGCGTGCCCTGGGTGCTAATTCTATTTTTGATGCTTGTCCAAAATACGCAGTAGAAAATATTTTCTATTTTCTACTGCATGGTGCTTACCTGGCAGTAATTGACAGTTTATGTGCACTGACCACTTACCGCCCGTTTAGTGTGTGAGAGCTTACCGCTAAGTCAATGGGTGACAGTAAGGTCTCAGGCCGAAAAAGGACATGTACTGTTTTAATTTTGCCGCATGTACATTTTCAACCATAAAAAAGCCTTTTTTCCAGGCACACTGAAAAAAATGACTTGTGCATATCCAAAAGATGCACCTATACCAGCACAGGCCACCTTTAGGCACGCCTTAGTAAAAGGGCCCCATAATTATTTACACTAAGCAAAACACTGGAACATATAAAAAGGAATAAATAAATAGTAAGTTACAATTTGTATTGTTTCTAGACTCCTGATGCAGGCTTGTTCAGCCAAAACATGATGACTGTGTTGAGTCTTTTTAAATAAAGACATTTTTTTTTTTTCGAACAACCTTTTATGCATTTTTGTTTTTTAAATCTCCACCTGCTTTTTGTTTCTTTTGTGGTCTTGTGGAGGTTTGGACTTCTTCTTTTTTCTTGTATTGTTACAAAAGTCAACGGCATAATTTGTAGCTTTGACAAAAGCTCTGATCTGCACTAACAGAACCACTTTTCTGAGCACTCTTACTTGTCTAAATTATACCCCGCACGTTCTTCCCCCATCTCTCATAAAACTATAGTCCCACTTCAGTTCACTGTGTTGCAGTTTACTCCTCCTTCAGCAATTTATAAAACACAGTATGACATTAGGCCTGCTGTCTCTCTTTGGCAGGTATTCTACCAAGTAATTGTTTTTTTTCCGTTTCTTCACTTTGAGTTGCAATAGAGATAACTATGCTGTCTGAACTAATAGGTCTCAATTTGTAAAGTGCTGCAAGGCAAGAAGATGAAATCTTCAAATCACCACCTGCATTCATTGACATGAAATCTGGTTTTGTAATAAAATCCACACTACAATATCCAAATGATGCACAACTTCCAGTATGTGTGAAGGGAGTGGTAGCTTCTGGTATGTTCAGATTAGCTACAGTATTTCACTGAAGAGATTTTGTGCTTGCAGACCTCTTATTCTTTTTGTATTTCAAATTAGTCATGTCAATGTAAACAGTAAGGTCACACTCATAATATATTATCTGATATATGAGCTGCATGATGAAGGAAAAAGGGTTATGCAACCTGTATAGAATGTGGCCGATCTTGTTAGTTGGGTCTCATATCAGCAGAGATTCTTTCAGCAGTGTAGCCTGTCCTTTCTCTATAACTTTCTTTATGCTAAAACATGAGTCACGTGTCTTTTGCCAAAAAATTTCCAACAGAGACAGGCAGCAACAGTAAGCTGATTTCAGCTGTTGTATCTCTGATCACTCTCCAACAGCCTCATTTAAGGACCCTTTTATGAAGCAGTGGGCTTACCGCTCACTAAAAGGGAAGAACTGCTGGGCTACCACAACAGGCTAGTGGTAGTTCTCTCCCCACCAGTGCATGCCATTTATGGTGCTGCAAAAATATTTCAATTTTTGTAGCACCGGTGTGTACCTGGCAGTAATCAGGTAGTGCCGTGTGCTGCCTGGTTATTGCTGGGTTAGCGTGGAAGCCCTTACTGCCACCTCAATGTGTTGCAGTAAGTGCTCACCCTGAAATGGCTGCACAGCAAGTGGTTCACATGCCATACGGACATTTCTTTAAGAAATGGAAATCTGCCTTTTTTCCTGCTGCGGTAAAAGGGGGCCTCGGAACACGTCAAGAACATGTGCCGATGCCAGCAGAGGCCCTCTTTTGCTGAAGCTTCGTAAAAGGACCCCTTAAGTTGCAGTCTGAGTTTACATCTTTTTTTTTTTACCAGTATCCACATATACACAGACATGACTCAGCCTCCCCCCAGAATTGTAAAGTTAGGTTGCTTATCTCATAAACTATCCTTCTTCCTCCACTGAGGCTCCTCTCTTTATCCCTTCACCCAGTTCCTCTCATTTCTCTACCTTCCATCTCCACTATTCTTTTTTTTTTACTCTTTTCCCCTGTTTCCCCCGACTTCTCTCAACCACACTGCTCAGTTTTGTACTTTTGATCTCCCTAAATAGATGTGCAGAAGCACATAAAATTCAAGTCTATCAGTAGAGTAACAAAGGACCTTAAATACTTCAACCCAGTCTTCGGGGGCACTCTCAGTCAGACAGGTTTTCAGGCTATGCGCAATGAATATGCATGAGACAGATTTGCATGCACTGCCTGCTTGGTATGCAGATCTATCTCATGCATAGTCATTGTGGATATCCTGAAATTCCAACTGGCTAGGTATAAAAGATTCCACATACTATTGAATTGCTCATTCATCTTACTCTTATTGGGAATAATTTTATATCAGGCTACCTAAAGGAAATTCAGAAAAAGGATCAATTTTATGCTTACTTATTAAAATCCGCTTGTTAACAATCCTATAATATCTACAACTAGTCTCTTAATATTTTAAAAGGAACTTTTATTTAAACTCAAATAGATTTGCTAAATAATATCCCCCCCTTGTTTACTAAGCCACATTAACAGCTGTGGTGCGCTAATGCGTGGCAGCCGCTAGTACAACTTAGTAAACATGGGGGATAGTGTAGACAAACATAATAAAAACCATCAGTGTAGCCCTCTTAAACTGTTAAACAGGGTCCCCTGTGCCACAACCAAAGTCTTCCTAAGTGCAAGTGCTTAAGGCGCTCATTTTCAAAAGAGAAAAACATCTCAAAAGTGGCACAAAATGGCAAATCTAATCTAATCTAGTGCTATTGACTGCCAAATCCTAAAAGGTTCAAGGCAGTGTACAAGATTGAAAAATACAAAATAATAATACAGCTAACAGAATAAAATAATATCCATTAAACAGAATTTACAGGTAAATATTCATTCAATAAAAACAGTTTTAAGATTTTTATGAAATGATGAACATGAATTTTCAGTTCTTAATTCCATCGGCAAGGATTTTCATTGAAAAGCAGCCTGGAAGGAGTATGATCGTTCATAATTTCTCTTTGAAATTAATAGTTGAACCGAATTATAATGAAGAAAGTTATTATTCTTAAATCTAAATGTTAGCTTAGAATGAGAACAAAAAAGTAAATCATATAAACAGAGGTCTGACTATGAAATAATTTAAAAAGTAAACAGGAAACCTTATAAATAAACCTAACTTTCAATGGTAGCAATCGTAAATCAATTAACAAAGGAGTGACTCTATCATAGTTGTTATTTCAAAAGATCATTTTAGCAGCAGTGCTCTGTAATAGTTGCAATTTATCAAGTTGTTTCTCAGGAAGCACAACATAGACCAAATTACAATAATCCAACTATGAAAGTATGAAGGATTGAACCAAAAGAGTAAAACGTTTATTAGGAAACTAAGAATAGATTAGCCTCCGTTGTCTCAATTTAAAAAAATATCTTTCTTAATAAACTGTTGATTTGAGGTTCAAATGAAAGAGAAGAATCAAAAATAATACCCAAAACTTGACACGTTTGTGCTACAGGAAGAGAATTAGATTGCTCAAGTGGAACTGACAAAGGAATAGAATGTAGAGTTGCTAAACCATATAAAGAGTTACCTAAATAACTTGTTAGTCTCATTCTTAATGTAGCTTCTATTAATTTTGCAAATAGAGGTATACTAGCAATTGGGTGAAAAGTGGAAGTTAATGACATGTCCAAGTGACTAGATTTTGGAATAGGAGTAAGTGCTACCCAGCTCAGCTCTTTCAGGAAATGACCTGACTCTAAAATAATATTAACTAATGAAATAATCCATAACATAATACTTGGAGGAGAATGTTCCAATAAATATGAAGGACAATAATCTAATACACAATGAGGCGTATTTTCAAAGCACTTAAATTTACAAAGTTCTATAATAACCTGCTAAGTACTTTGAAAATGAGTCTCTATGGGGCTCATTTTTGAAATAGAAAAACATCCAAAAAGCGGTACAAAAAGACATTTGGATGTTTTTCCCGAAAATGTCCAAATTGCTATTTTCAAAACCCATTTTTAGACATTTTTCTATGCAATTAATCTGAAGTGCATCCAAATCACAATGGAACGTGTTGTCGGGTATGTTGGAGGTGGGATTCGGGTGTTCCTATCACTTGGACATTTCTGCCATAATGGAAAAAGCAAAAATGTCCAGGGCTAAAAGCAAGATGTTTTGGATTAGACCTGTTTTAATAATTACACAGTCACAAAAAGATGCCCCAAATGACCACTGGAGGGATTAAAACAGGACCCTCTTTACTCCCCCATTGGTTACTGACCCCCTCCTACCCCATGGATTTAAAAGCAACAGTACAGAGGGCACTGTGGAGCTACCGATGAGAATGGACGCTTGAAGATCTCTCTCCCCTGCTCTAGCAAGAATATCATTCCAAATCAACATCAATTGAATTCCTTTTTTCTCTATCATCGACTAAAACAGCTACTTATATAATGTCTTTATCTAAATTGTCGAAGCTGGATTCCCTTAGTTTGCCTCAGACTGGTTCTAAGCGAACAAAAACTGACCCGCCAACACCGGAGAAGGCCTTACAAGCAAGATTACCGTCTTCCACATCGGATATCATCATGGAAGAAATAAAAGCTCTAAGAGAACTAACGACTAAACACTTTCAAACGACCTGTGATCTGAAATCGGATTTGCAATCCCTTTCATCTGCCTTCTTCTTCTTTTTTTACATGCTAATTCAGCTTTTGCCACAACCTTTCTTTTAGGATAGTCTAACTTCATTATCTATTTTGAAGATTACTCACTCTGAACCTAACTAGCCACCAGTTTTCCCATAAGATGTAATTTAAAAACAGCTCTATCTTCCTCACAAAGGTTAGTGCAAGAAACATGGTTTTACTCTGGTTAATATAGATCCAGTCCTTTTGGAGTAGGCTGCTCTTTCCCAAGAATATTGCTTACTTTCCACCTAATCTAAAGCTTCTTCCCTCACCATTACCACAGCTCTGCCTGCCTCTGGGGTCCTGCTCATGGGATTGGGAGCATTTCTGAGAAACTACGCTAGAGGTTCTAAATTTACTACCCATCCATCCTTCTTTTATGTTATACTTTAATTTCCTACTTTACATAACAAAATTCTGTGTTACCTATTACTATGTAAGCCGCATTGAGCCTGCTTTTAGTGGGAAAGTGCGGGCTACAAATATAATAAATAAATAAATAACAAATTTCAGCTGTCTACCTAAAACTCTAAATTTGGTTTCCAGAAACTTTCTTCTGTACTATACCATGTTGTTAGTACACATATGTACCAAACCATCCATCTCCTCCCTAGCACTATCTGAAGTTTTATCTAAGCGATGTATGAGATCTGCCATCTTTCCACTAGACAGACAAGTTGTCAAGCAATCCTCTCGTGCAACAGCCTTCCCACTACCTATATTTCTAATCACTGAATTACCAACTACAACAGATATCCTAAATCTTCCTTCTAGTCATGTGCCCTTGGAAATATACCCTTAGTTTAAGAGGACACTGTAATACCTGGAGCAGATGTCCTAGTTAAAAGATCACTTCCTGTCACACCAAGTTCATGCTCTCCTTCCAGGTGATCATGATCCTTTAAGGCAGTGCCAGATCTAGGGTTAGGGCCACTCTACTATGCCCCTGAAGAAACCTTCTATATACTTATTAGAATATGTTAGCTCTTTCAAGTCTGTCACTTTATGCCCCAGTGATTAGACTCATTCTCAGATGGTCAGGAGCTATTTGCATTGAGTGCACCTATGCAACATACAGCCTTTCACCAGTTGGTAGATTATACATGCAGCACTCAGTGCAAAAAAACTGGATGATCCCCATCTCTCTGGTTGACATCTATATGCATCTTAATATTGATAAGTTAATTATTTAAGACTGCTAAGAAAGCAGGGTAGCTACAATTTATTTATATATTAGTTTCTTGTATGTATTAATAGCCCTAATGAAGTTATTCACCTACAGTAGTGTGCAACAGGAACAGTTTAACATAAAACATACAATTGTGTTAACAGCTTAACAATAGTATATGATGATCTTAAGGTGGCCAAACAGATAGACAAGTTGATGGTCAAAGCTAGAAGGATGCTTGGATGCATAGGAAGAGGAATGACCAGAGGGAAAAAGAAGGTGATAGTGCCTCTGTATAAGTATCTGCTGAGGCCCTATATAGAGTACTGTGTACAGTCCTGGAAACTACATCTTTATAAACAGAATGGAGTCAATCCAGAGGCCGGCTAATAAAATGATCAGTGGTCTCTGTCATAAAGCGTATGGAGACAAAGTTATCGGCCTCAATATATATTAGAGAACTGCACAGGAATGGGGATTGTGGGATTCCCATGAGTATGGAGGTAGTTGTCACAGGATTCTCACAGGTATAGAAGGCATTGCCATGGGATTCCTGCAGGGATGAAAGAGGTTGCCATAGGATTCCCATGGGAGTGTAGTCAAAATCTCCGGTCACTACAGAATGAGGTTCTGAATGCACTGAGAGAGGCAATTGGAGCACCAGATAGAGGCTTGGAATGTATGGAAAGAGGCAGCCAGAACACCAGAATGAGGCTTGGAATACTCTGGGATGAATAGTGAATACTATAAAAAAAAAAAACACTGGATACTGTTGAAGTTGGGAAGAAACAGAAGGCTGTGAGCAAGTAAATAACAGCGTTGATTCCTGCAGGTACGGCTGGGGATAGAGGAAATTAATTGTGGGAATGGATGGGGATGGAATGGATCTTAGTAGGTATGGGTGGGCATGGGTTAGATTCCATTTGGAATGGGCGGAGATGGGTGAAACTTCTGCCTCTGTGCAACTTTCTAATATGTACACTTTGAAAGAAAGACAGAGGAGGGGTGATATGATAGAGGCATTTAAATATCCATGGTATAAATGCTCGGAAGGCAAGTCTCTTTCAATTGAAAAGAAACTCTGTAATGAGGGAGCATACGATAAAGGTAGAAGGGGATAGACTTACCGGTAATCTAAGGAAATACTTTTTCACAGAAAGGGTGGTGGATGTCTGGAATGGCATCCTGGTAGAGGTGGTAGAGATGAAGACTGTATCTGATTCAAGAAAGCATGGGACATGCACATAAGATCTCTTATGAAGAGGAAGGGATAGTAGATGGCATGGATGGGCAGACTGGATAGGCCATAAGACCTTTATCTGTCATAATCTTCTATGCTTCGAAATTGAAAACAAGGAGGTCTCAACTGGTGTCCTCATACCATCTTCAGGCAATAACTATGCAATGTAGTCTTACACACTGCAAACAAAATTTCTGTTGTTCCCCACCCCCCACATGCATTATGAAAGGAATTTCTTGATGTTGTCATTTACGCGATGACAGATTGATGTTCTGGCATCAAAGTGCAGAGGGAGCATAATTATCACTGAATATAGCTAACAGCAAATATGTTGCTCATGCACTACAGATGATGCTTTGACAGTCTGACACACTAACATCCTATGGGACCAATGATTGGCTCTCTGTATTTTTTTTTACATTTATACATTTGTTTGCAGCTTGTTTAGTACTATAAGAAAATTAAAAAGGGAAGAAGGTACTGTAACACTATTAAAGTCAATACATTTGTCACTGCCATGAGCATTTATCACCCATCACGTCAAGGGAACTGTGAAGGCTTTTATCAGATACCTTGGTTTTTTTAACATGTTTAGCCAAAAAATATTAATTGATATTTCTGAACAGTATGGCCAGATGTAGAACAGAGCAAAATTACAGTAAAAGTTTTTTTTTTTACTGTCATGCATGCACATTATTATCATCAAATGATCCAACACAAATTTTTGTGTTTTTGTGCTAATTTTCATTTGATATTGATATACAGTGTCATGGGATATGTTGATGTCATTTCCAATATCATTGCAAATGAATGCCTATCCCA